>NC_141876.1:273861261-274164292 GCF_056163025.1 Triticum urartu
AACCTATTGCTAGTGAGCTGGGTGCAGTAGATTATCTTTATGAGGTTTTGCTTGAAATTCGTGAATCTGGAAAGTGCGATGAATTACTTTATGAAGCGACTCACGATAGATCTTTGAATAAAAATCATGACTGCACTGATGTTATTATAAATTCTATGAATGTCAATTGTGCTAATAATATGCAAAACCCTAAGCTTGGGAATGCTAGTTTTGCTATGTCCACTACTTGCTACAATGATCATGATTGGGGTGATTCTTCTTATCATCTTGAAAATTTATTTAAGCCCCATGATGAATATGAGATTGATAATAACGTTTGCAATAATATTGAAAGTGGGTTTGGAAGAGTGTCAACTTTAGATCCCACATATTTGGAGAATGTTCAATCTTCTGAAGTTTTTGATAAAAGTGGGTTTGGAGAGGTCATGACTTTAGTTAATGTTAATCCCACTAGTTTGGAAGAGTGTCAACTTTGCATACATGTGGATCGTGTTAAGAATATGTTTTGTGATAGCTATATTGTTGAATTTGCTTATGATCCTACATGTAACTATTATGAGAGAGGAAATATGGTTGTAGAAATTTTCAAGTTACTAAATTACCTCTCGTTATGTTGAGATTGCTATTGTTTCTTTCCCCTTCCTTGCATATGCTAGTTTTTGCTTGCTATGATAATTTGTGCGCCTATAAGATGCCTATGCATAGGAAGTATGTTAGACATAGATGTGTTTGTCACGTGTTTCATGATGCTCTCTTTGTTCTTAAATTCTTGTCTTTCATGTGAGCATCATTGAAATTATCAATGCCTAGCTAGGGGTGTTAAACGATAGCGCTTGTTGGGAGGCAACCAAATTTTATTTTTGTTCCTTGCTTTTTGTTCCTGTTTAGTAATAAATAAATCATCTATACTCTGTTATGATTGTGTTTTAATGTTTTAATTAGTGTTTGTGCCAAATAAAGCCTTTAGGATCTTCTTGGATGAATGTTATTTGATCTTGCTGGGAAAAAACAGAAAGTATGCGCTCACGAGAATAATTTTCATGTTTTACCAGAGAGCGATAAAATACCAATTCCAACTACAGTAGATCAATATACAAATTATTTAGGATGTCCTAATTTTTCAGGATTTTTGGAGTTACAGAAGTATTCGAAACCTACAGGTTACTACAGACTGTTCTGTTTTTGACAGATTCTGTTTTTCGTGTGTTGTTTGCTTATTTTGATGAATCTATGGCTAGTATCGGGGGGTATGAACCATAGAGAAGTTTGAATACAGTAGGTTTAACACCAATGTAAATAAAGAATGAGTTTATTACAGTACCTTAAAGTGGTGGTTTGTTTTCTTATAGTAACGGAGCTCATGATATTTTCTGTTGAGTTTTGTGTTGTGAAGTTTTCAAGTTTTTGGGTAAAGATTTGATGGATTTTGGAACAAGGAGTGGAAAGACCCTAAGATTGGGGATGCCCAAGGCACCCCAAGGTAAAATTCAAGGACAACCAAAAGCCTAAGCTTGGGGATGCCCCGGAAGGCATCCCCTCTTTCGTCTTCATCTATCGGTAACTTTACTTGAGGCTATATTTTTACTCACCACATGATATGTGTTTTGCTTGGAGCATCTTGTATCATTTGAGTCTTTGCTTTTTAGTTTACCAAAATCATCCTTGCTATACACACCTTTTGGATAGACACACATGAATCGGAATTTATTAGAATACTCTATGTGCTTCACTTATATCTTTTGAGCTAGATAATTTTGCTCTAGTGCTTCACTTATATCTTTTTAGAGCACGGTGGTGGTTTTATTTTATATAAATTATTGATCTCTCATGCTTCACTTATATTATTTTAAGAGTCTTTTAGAACAGCATGGTAATTTGCTTTGGCTATAAAATTAGTCCTAATATGATAGACATCCAAGATGGGTATAATAAAAACTTTCATATAGAGTGCATTAAATACTATGAGAGGTTTGATTCTTGATAGTTGTTTTGGGATATAAAGGTGGTAATATTAGAGTTGTGCTAGTTGAGTAATTGTGGAATTGAGAAATACTTGTGTTGAAGTTGGCAAGTCCCGTAGCATGCACGTATGGTAAACGTCGTGTGACAAATTTGAAGCATGGGGTGTTCTTTGATTGCTTTCCTTATGAGTGGCGGTCGGGGACGAGCGATGGTCTTTTCCTACCAATCTATCCCCCTAGGAGCATGCGCGTAGTACTTGGTTTTGATGACTTGTAGATTTTTGCAGTAAGTATGTGAGTTCTTTATGACTAATGTTGAGTCCATGGATTATACGCACTCTCACCCCTCCATCGTTGCTAGCCTCTCCGGTACCGTGCATTGCCCTTTCTCACCTCGAGAGTTGGTGCAAACTTCGCCGGTGCATCCAAACCCCGTGACATGATATGCTCTATCACACATAAGCCTCCTTATATCTTCCTCAAAACAGCCACCATACCTACCTATTATGGCATTTCCATAGCCATTCTGAGATATATTGCCATGCAACTTTCCACCGTTCCGTTTATTATGACATGCTCCATCATTGTCATATTGCTTTGCATGATCATGTAGTTGACATCGTATTTGTGGCAAAGCCACCTTCATAATTCTTTCATACATGTCACTCTTGATTCATTGCATATCCCAGTACACCGCCAGAGGCATTCACATAGAGTCATATTTTGTTCTAAGTATCGAGTTGTAATTCTTGAGTTGTAAGTAAATAAAAGTGTGATGATTTTCATTATTAGAGCATTGTCCCATGTGAGGAAAGGATGATGGAGACTATGATTCCCCCACAAGTCAGGATGAGATTCCGTACGAAAAAAAGAGGCCATAAAAAAGGACCAAAGAAAAAAATGAGAGAAAAAGAGAGAAGGGGCAATGTTACTATCCTTTTTCCACACTTGTGCTTCAAAGTAGCACCATGATCTTCATGATAGAGAGTCTCCTATTTTGTCACTTTCATATACTAGTGGGAATTTTTCATTATAGAACTTGGCTTGTATATTCCAATGATGGGCTTCCTCAAAATGCCCTAAGTCTTCGTGAGCAAGCAAGTTGGATGCACACCCACTTAGTTTCTGTTGTTGAGCTTTCATATATTTATAGCTCTAGTGCATCCGTTACATGGAAATCCCTACTCCTTGCATTGACATCAATTTATGGGCATCTCCATAGCCCGTTGATTAGCCGCGTCAATGTGAGACTTTCTTCCTTTTTGTCTTCTCACACAACCTCCATCATCATATTCTATTCCACCCATAGTGCTATGTCCATGGCTCGCGCTCACATATTGCGTGAAAGTTGAAAGAGTTTGAAAAGGCTAAGTATGAAACAATTTCTTGGCTTGTCATCGGGGTTGTGCATGATGGGAGCATTTTGTGTGACGAAAATGAAGCATGGCCAAACTATATGATTTTGTAGGGATAAGCTTTCTTTGGATATGTTATTTTGATAAGACATAATTGCTTGGTTAGCATGCTTGAAGTATTATTATTTTTATGTCAATATTAAACTTCTGTCTAGAATCTTTTGGATTTAAACATCCATGCCGCAATAAAGAGAATTACATTGAAAATTATGTTAGGTAGCATTCCACATCAAAAATTCTGTTTTTATCATTTACCTACTGAAGGACGAGCAAGAATTAAGCTTGGGGATGCTTGATACGTCTCCAACGTATCTATAATTTTAGATTGTTCCATGCTATTATATTATCTATTTTGGATGTTTAATGGGATTTATTATGAAATTTTATATTATTTTTCGGACTAACCTGTTAACCGAAGGCCTAGTGCAAGTTGTTGTTTTTGCCTATTTTAGTGTTTCGCAGAAAAGGAATATCAAACGGAATGAAACCTTCGCAAGGATCTTTTTTTGGAACAAACGCAATCCAGGAGACTTGGAGTGGAGGTCAAGGAAGCAACGAGGCGGCCACGAGGTAGGGCGGCGCACCCCCCACCATCGTGGGCCCCTCGTGGCTCCACCGACCTACTTCTTTCGCCTATATATACTCTTATATCCTGAAAACATCCAGGGGAGCCACGAAACCACTTTTGCACCACCACTACCTTCTGTACCCGTGAGATCCCATCTGGGGACCTTTTCCGGCGATCTGCCGGAGGGGGATTCGATCATGGAGGGCTTCTACATCAACACCATAGCCTCTCCGATGATGTGTGAGTAGTTTACCATAGACCTTCGGGTCCATAGTTATTAGCTAGATGGCTTCTTCTCTCTCTTTGGATCTCAATACAAAGTTCTCCTCGATGTTCTTGGAGATCTATTCGATGTAATTCTTTTTGCGGTGTGTTTGCCGATATCCGATGAATTGTGGGTTTATGATTAACATTATCCATGAACAATATTTGATTCTTCTCTGAATTCTTATATGCATGATTTGATATCTTTGCAAGTCTCTTCGAATTATCAGTTTGGTTTGGCCTACTAGATTAATCTTTCTTGCAACGGGAGAAGTGCTTAGCTTTGGGTTCAATCTTGCGGTGTCCTTTCCTAGTGACAGTAGGGGAAGCAAGGCACGTATTATATTGTTGCCATCGAGGATAAAAAGATGGGGTTTATATCATATTGCTTGAGTTTATCCCTCTACATCATGTCATCTTGCCTAATGCGTTATTCTGTTCTTATGAACTTAATACTCTAGATGCATGCTGGATAGAGGTTGATGTGTGGAGTAATAGTAGTAGATGCAGAATCATTTCGGTCTACTTGACATGGACGTGATGCCTATGTTCATGTTCATGCCTCGATATTCTCATAGCTATGCGCTTTTCTATCAATTGCTCGGCAGTAATTTGTTCACCCACCGTAATATATGCTATCTTGAGAGAAGCCACTAGTGAAACCTATGGCCACCGGGTCTACTTCACATCATATTATTTTCCCGTCAACTAGCCATTTCTGTCGCCGCTTATTTAGCAATCTTTACTTTTTAATCTATACAACAAAAATACCAAAAATATTAATCTTATTATCTCTATCACGTCTCCCTTTCGTAAGCGACCGTGAAGGGATTGACAACCCTTTTATCGTGTTGGTTGCGAGGTTCTTGTTTGTTTGTGCAGGTACTAGGCGACTTGCGTATAGTCTCCTATTGGATTGATACAATGGTTCTCAAAAACTGAGGGAAATACTTACGCTACTTTGTTGCATCACCCTTTCCTCTTCAAGGGAAAACCAACGCATGCTCAAGAGGTAGCAGTCCCCTCGTGTTTCCCCTTGTGTTCATCGCGGGATCCGCTCCTTTCGTGAAAGATTGGCCGTATAGGGTTCCACCCTACATCAAGTACACCTTCCGGTTCCGCACAGAGCTCTTCTTCATCCATGGCATCGACAAGGCAAACACATGATATTATTTGTCGTCGTTGCAAGGGTGGAGGTCATTATGCAAGAGGATGCCCATCTAAGTGTGTGATGATTGCTACTGAGGATGGTGGGTTTGAGTCTGCTAGTGACTATGATGAGACTTTGGCTCTTATTACAAGTGAAGAACATGGTGGAGATGATTCTGATCATGAGACGCAATACATGGCTCCTGAAGACGCTGACAGGTATGAATGTTTAGTTTCTCAACGTGTTTTGAGTGTGTAGGTCACACAAGCTGAGCAAAATCAGAGGCATAATTTGTTCCATGCAAAGGGAGTTGTGAAGGAATGTTATGTTCGTGTCATCATAGATGGAGGGAGCTGCAACAACTTGGCTAGCATGGAGATGGTGGAGAAGCTATCCCTCACCACAAGACCACATCCACATCCTTACTACGTACAATGGTTCAACAACAACGGCAAGGTTAAGGTAGCACGTACTGTTCGTGTGCATTTTAGTATCTCTACATATGCTGATTATGTTGATTGTGATGTGGTACCTATGCAAGCATGTTCCTTATTACTTGGTAGACCATGGCAATTTGATAAAAAAATTGTACACCATGGTAGAAACAATCAGTATACTCTTGTTCATAATTATAAAGCATCTAGTGCTGCTTCTGAAATTACATTGAACAGTGTATGTTTACTTGCCACCAAATCTGATATTGATGATCTAGATTTCAGCAAATCTATTTGCTACGCTTTTGTGTGCAAAGAGGCATTATTTTCTTTCGAGGATGTACCTTCCTCTTTGCCTCCTGCTATCACTAACATTTTGTAGGAGCTCGCTGACGTCTTTCCACAAGACGTGCCACCGGGATTACCACCTATTCGAGGGATTGAGCATCAGATTGACTTAATTCCCGGTGGCTCGCTGCCAAACCGTGCGCCATAACGTACCAATCTAGAGGAGACGAAGGAGATTTTGCGTCAAGTACAGGAGCTGCTCGACAAAGGTTATATACCCGAATCTCTTAGTCCTTGTGTTGTTCCTATTATACTAGTGCCAAAAAAGGATGGTACGTCGCGTATGTGTGTTGATAGTAGAGGCATTAATAATATTACTATTCATTATCATCATCCTATTCCTAGGCTAGATGACATGCTTGATAAATTGAGTGGCTCTACAATATTCTCCAAAGTTAATTTGCGTAGTGGATACCATCAAATTCGTATGAAATTGGGAGATGAATGGAAAACAACATTTAAAACTAAGTTTGGATTATATGAGTGGTTAGTCATGCCTTTTGGGTTAACTAATGCACCTAGTACTTTCATGAGATTAATGAACGAAGTTTTACGTGCTTTCATTGGACGATTTGTGGTAGTCTATTTTGATGATATACTGATTTATAGCAGATCTTAGGAGGAACATTTGGAACATTTGTGTGCTGTTTTTATTGCTCTATGTGATGCACATTTGTTTGGTAACCTTGGGAAGTGCACCTTTTGCACCGACCGAGTACCTTTTCTTTGCTATGTTGTTACTTCATAGGGAATTGAAGTTGATAAAGCCAAGATTGAAGCTATTGAGAGTTGGCCGCAGCCCAAAACAGTCACACAAGTGAGGAGTTTTCTTAGCCTCGCTGGATTCTATAGGCGTTTTGTGAGAGATTTCAGCACCATTGCTGCACCTCTCAATGAGCTCACAAGGAAGGATGTTCCTTTTGTTTGGCGTACCGCATAGGAAGAAGCCTTCACGGTATTGAAAGATAAGTTGACACGTGTTGCTTTACTCCAACTTCCTGATTTTAATAAGACTTTTGAGCTTGACTGTGATGCTAGTGGAATTGGATTAGGAGTTGTGTTATTACAAGATAGCAAACCTATTGCATACTTTTCTGAAAAATTGAGCGGGCCTAGTCTGAATTATTCAACTTATGATAAAGAATTATATGCTCTTGTTCGAACTTTAGAAACATGGCAACATTATTTATGGCCCAAAGAATTTGTTATACATTCTGATCATGAATCTTTGAAACATATTAAAAGTCAAGCTAAATTGAATCGTAGACATGCTAAATGGGTTGAATTCGTTGAGACTTTCCCTTATGTCATTAAACACTAGGAGGGTAAAGAAAATGTTATTGTTGATGCATTGTCTCGTCACTATACTATGCTTTCACAACTTGACTTCAAAATATTTGGTTTGGAGACCATCAAAGATCAATATGTGCATGATGCTGATTTTAAAGATGTAATGCAGAATTGTAAAGAAGGAATAACATGGAACAAGTTCGTCGTTAATGATGGATTTGTGTTCTGTGCTAACAAGCTATGCATTCTAGCTAGCTACATTCGTCTTTTATTGTTGCAGGAGGCGCATGGAGGAGGATTAATGGTACACTTTGGGTGAAGAAGACGGAGGACGTACTTGCTACACTTTTACTTTGGCCAAAGATGAGACTGGATGTTGAGCATTCTGTTGCTCGCTGCACTACATGTCAAAAAGCTAAGTCACGACTCAATCCTCATGGTTTATATATGCCTTTGCCGGTACCCAGTGTTCCTTGGGAGGATATATCTGAAGGAAATATGCCCTAGAGGCAATAATAAAGTTATTATTTATATTTCCTTCTTTCATGATAAATGTTTATTATTCATGCTAGAATTGTATTAACCGGAAACTTAGTACATGTGTGAATACAAAGACAAACAAAATGTCACTAGTATGCCTCTACTTGACTAGCTTGTTGAATCAATGATGGTTATGTTTCCTAACCATAGACATGAGTTGTCATTTGATTAACGGGATCACATCATTAGAGAATGATGTGATTGACTTGAACCATCCGTTAGCTTAGCACGATGATCATTTAGTTTGTTGATATTGCTTTCTCCATAACTTATACATGTTCCTATGACTATGAGATCATGCAACTCCCGAATGCCGGAGGAACACTTTGTATGCTACCAAATGTCAGAACATAACTGGGTGATTATAAAGGTGCTCTACAGGTGTCTTCGATGGTGTTTGTTGAGTTGGCATAGATCGAGATTAGGATTTGTCACTCCGATTGTCGGAGAGGTATCTCTGGTCCCTCTCGGTAATGCACATCACTATAAGCCTTGCAAGCAATGTGACTAATGAGTTAGTTACGGGATGATGCATTATGAAACGAGTAAAGAGACTTGCCGGTAACGGGATTGAACTAGGTATTGAGATACCGACGATCGAATCTCGGGCAAGTAACATACCAATGACAAAGGGAACAACGTATATCATTATGCGGTTTGACCGATAAAGATCTTCGTAGAATACATGGGATCCAATATGAACATATAGGTTCCGCTATTGGTTATTGACCGGAGACATGTCTCGGTCATGTCTACATAGTTCTCGAACCCGTAGGGTCCGCACGCTTAACGTTCGGTGACGATCGGTATTATGAGGTTATGTGTTTTGATGTACCGAAGTTAGTTCGGAGTCCCGAATATGATCACGGACATGACGAGGAGTCTCGAAATGGTCGAGACATAAAGATTGATATATTGGATGACTATATTCGGACACCGGATGAGTTCTGGGGGTCACCGGATAATTATCGGAGTGCCGGGGGTTATCGGAAACCCCAGGAGAATTAATGGGCCAACATGGGCCTTGTGAGAGAGAGGAGGGGCCATAGGGCTGCCCCCCTGGGAGTCCGAATTGGACAAGGAGGGGGGCGGCGCCCCCTCTTTCCCTCCCTCTCTCCCTCTCTTTCCTTTCCCCTCCTTCTTCCTAGTTGGACTAGGAAAGGGGGAGTCCTACTCCTACTAGGAGGAGGACTCCTCCCTCTCCTTGCCGCGCCCCAAAGCCGGACGGCCTCCCCCCTTGCTCCTTTATATACGGGGGCAGGGGGCACCCTAGAATACACAAGTTGATCATTGATCCCTTAGCCGTGTGCGGTGCCCCCCTCCACCGTAATCCACCTCGGTCATATCGTAGCGGTCCTTAGGCAAAGCCCTGTTCCGGTAGCATCATCATCACCGTCATCACGTCGTCATGCTGACGAAGCTCTCCCTCGACACTCTATTGGATCGTGAGTTTGTGGGACATCACCGAGCCGAACGTGTGCAGATCGCGGAGGTGTCGTACTTTCGGTACAAGGATCGGTCGATCGTGAAGACGTACGACTACATCAACCGTGTTGTCATAACGCTTCCACTTACGGTCTACGAGGGTATGTGGACAACACTCTCCCCTCTCGTTGCTATGCATCACCATGATCTTGCGTGTGCGTAGGAATTTTTTTGAAATTACTGCATTCCCCAACAGTGGCATCCGAGCCAGGTTTATGCGTAGATGTTATATGCATGAGTAGAACACAAAGGAGTTGTGGGTGTGGGTATATACATATTGCTTGACGTCACTAGTTGATTCTTGATTCAAAGGTATTGTTGGATGAAGAGGCCCAGACCGACGTTACGCGTACGCTTACGCGAGACTGGTTCTACCGGCGTGCTTCGCACACAGGTTGCTGGTGGGTGTCAGTTTCTCCTACTTTAGTTGAATCGGATTCAATGAACAAGGTTCTTTCTGAAGATCAAAAAGCAATCACTATACCGCGTTGTGGTTTTTGATGTGTAGGTAAGAACGGTTCTTGCTCAACCCGTAGCAACCACGTAAAACTTGCAACAACAAAGTAGAGGACGTCTAACTTGTTTTTGCAGGGCATGTTGTGATGTGATATGGTCAAGACATGATGCTTAATTTTATTGTATGAGATGATCATGTTTTGTAACACAGTTATCGGCAACTGGCAGGAGCCATATAGTTGTCGCTTTATTGTATGAAATGCAATCGCCATGTAATTGCCTTACTTTATCACTAAGCGGTAGCGATAACCATAGAAGCAATAGTTGACGAGACGACAACGATGCCTCGATGGAGATCAAGGTGTCAAGCCGGTAACGATGTTGATCATGACGGTGCTTTGGAGATGGAGATCAAAGGTACAAGATGATGATGGCCATATCATATCACTTATATTGATTGCATGTGATGTTTATCGTTTATGCATCTTATTTTGCTTAGTTCGGCGGTAGCATTATAAGATGATCTCTCACTAAATTTCAAGGTATAAGTGTTCTCCCTGAGTATGCACCGTTGCTACAGTTCGTCATGCCGAGACACCACGTGATGATCGGGTGTGATAAGCTCTACGTTCGCATACAACGGGTGCAAGCCAATTTTGCACACGCAGAATACTCGGGTTAAACTTGACGAGCCTAGCATATGTAGATATGGCCTCGGAACACTGAGACCGAAAGGTCGAGCGTGAATCATATAGTAGATATGATCGACATAGTGATGTTCACCATTGAAAACTACTCCATATCACGTGATGATCGGACATGGTTTAGTTGATATGGATCACGTGATCACTTAGATGATTAGAGAGATGTCTATCTAAGTGGGAGTTCTTAAGTAATTTGATTAATTGAACTTTAATTTATCATGAACTTAGTACCTGATAGTATTTTGCATGTCTATGTTGTTGTAGATAGATGGCACGTGTTGTTGTTCCGTTGAATTTTAATGCATTCCTAGAGAAAGCTAAGTTGAAAGATGATGGTAGCAACTACACGGACTGGGTCCGTAACTTGAGGATTATCCTCATTGCTGCACAGAAGAATTACGTCCTGGAAGCACCGCTAGGTGACAAACCTGCTGCGGGAGCAACGCCAGATGTTATGAACACCTGGTAGAGCAAAGCTGATGACTACTCGATAGTTCAGTGTGCCATGCCTTACGGCTTAGAACCGGCACTTCAACGACATTTTGAACGTCATGGAGCATATGAGATGTTCCAGGAGTTGAAGTTAATATTTCAAGCAAATTCCCGGATTGAGAGATATGAAGTCTCCAATAAGTTCTACAGCTGCAAGATCGAGGAGAATAGTTATGTCAGTGAACATATACTCAGAATGTTTGGGTACCACAACCACTTGACTCAACTGGGAGTTAATCTTCCTGATGATAGTGTAATTGACAGAGTTCTTCAATCACTGCCACCAAGCTACAAGAGCTTCGTGATGAACTATAATATGCAAGGGATGGATAAGATGATTCATGAGCTCTTCGCAATGCTAAAGGCTGCGGAGGTAGAAATCAAGAAGGAGCGTCAAGTGTTGATGGTCAACAAGACCACCAGTTTCAAGAAAAAGGGTAAAGCGAAGAAGGGGAACTTCAAGAAGAACAGCAAACCAGTTGCTGCTCAAGTGAAGAAACCCAAGTCTGGATCTAAGCCTGAGATTGAGTGCTTCTACTGCAAAGGGACTGGTCACTGGAAGCGGAACTGCCCCAAGTATTTGGCGGAGAAGAAGAATGGCAAAGTGAAAGTTATATTTGATATACATGTTATTGATGTGTACCTTACTAATGCTCGCAGTAGTGCATGGGTATTTGATATTGGTTCAGTTGCTAACATTTGCAACTCGAAACAGGGGCTACGGATTAAGCGAAGATTGTCTAAGGACGAGGTGACGATGCGTGTGGGAAATGGTTCCAAAGTCAATGTGATCGCGGTTGGCACGCTACTTCTACATCTACCTTCAGGATTAGTTTTAGACCTAAATAATTGTTATTTGGTGCCAGCGTTGAGCATGAACATTATATCTGGATCTTGTTTGATGGGAGACGGTTATTCATTTAAATCAGAGAATAAAGGTTGTTCTATTTATATGAGTAATATCTTTTATGGTCATGCACCCTTGATGAGTGGTCTATTTTTACTAAATCTTGATAGTAGTGATACACATGTTCATAGTATTGACGCCAAAAGATGCAGAGTTGATAATGATAGTGCAACTTATTTGTGGCACTGTCGTTTTGGTCATATTGGTGTAAAGCGCATGAGGAAACTCCATTTTGATGGACTTCTGGAATCACTTGATTATGAATCAATTGGTACTTGCGAACCATGCCTCATGGGCAAGATGACTAAAACTCCGTTCTCCGGAACAATGGAGCGAGCAATAGAGTTATTGGAAATCATACATACTGATGTATGTGGTCTAATGAATATTGAGGCTCGCGACAGATATCGTTATTTTCTCACCTTCACAGATGATTTGAGCAGATATGGGTATATCTACTTAATGAAACATAAGTCTGAAACATTTGAAAAGTTCAAAGAATTTCAGAGTGAAGTGGAAAATCATCATAACAAGAAAATAAAGTTTCTACGATATGATCGTGGAGGAGAATATTTGAGTTATGAGTTTGGTCTTCATTTGAAACAATGCGGAATAGTTTCGCAACTCACGCCACCTGGAACACCACAGCGTAATGGTGTGTCTGAACGTCGTAATCGTACTTTACTTGATATGGTGCGATCTATGATGTCTCTTACTGATTTACCGCTATCATTTTGGGGTTATGCTTTAGAGACGGCTGCATTCACGTTAAATAGGGCACCATCTAAATCCGTTGAGACGACACCTTATGAACTATGGTTTGGCAAGAAACCCAAGTTGTCATTTCTTAAAGTTTGGGGTTGAGATGCTTATGTGAAAAAGCTTCAACCTGATAAGCTCGAACCCAAATCGGAGAAATGTGTCTTCATAGGATACCCAAAGGAGACTATTGGGTACACCTTCTATCACAGATCCGAAGGCAAGATATTCGTTGCTAAAAATGGATCCTTTCTAGAGAAGGAGTTTCTCTCGAAAGAAGTGAGTGGGAGGAAAGTAGAACTTGATGAGGTAATTGTACCTGCTCCCTTATTGGAAAATAGTTCATCACTGAAATCAGTTCCAGTGATTCCTACACTAGTAAGTGAGGAAGCTAATGATGATGATCATGAAACTTCTGATCAAGTTACTACCGAACCTCGTAGGTTAAATAGAGTGAGATCCGCACCAGAGTGGTACGGTAATCCTGTTCTGGAAGTCATGTTACTTGACCATGACGAACCTACGAAGTATGAGGAAGCGATGATGAGCCCAGATTCCGCAAAATGGCTTGAGGCCATGAAATCTGAGATGGGATCCATGTATGAAAACAAAGTACAGACTTTGGTTGACTTGCCTGATGATCGGCAGGCCATAGAGAATAAACGGATCTTCAAGAAGAAGACTAACGCTGACAGTAATATTACTGTCTATAAAGCTCGACTTGTTGCGAAAGGTTTTTGACAAGTTCAAGGAGTTGACTACGATGAGACCTTCTCACCCGTAGCGATGCTTAAGTCCGTCTGAATCATGTTAGCAATTGCCGCATTTTATGATTATGAAATTTGGCAAATGGATGTCAAAACTGCATTCCTTAATGGATATCTTAAAGAAAAGAGTTGCATATGATGCAACCAGAAGGTTTTGTCGATCCAAAAGGTGCTAACAAAGTGTGCAAGATCCAGTGATCCATTTATGGACTGGTGCAAGCCTCTCGGAGTTGGAATATACGCTTTGATAGTGTGATCAAAGCATATGGTTTTATACAGACTTTTGGAGAATCCTGTATTTACAAGAAAGTGAGTGGGAGCTCTGTAGCATTTCTGATATTATATGTAGATGACATATTATTGTTCGGAAATGATACTAAATTTCTGAATAGCATAAAAGGATACTTGAATAATAATTTTTCAATGAAAGACCTTGGTGAAGCTGCTTATATATTAGGCATCAAGATCTATAGAGATAGATCAAGACGCTTAATTGGACCTTCACAAAGCACATACCTTGATAAAGTTTTGAAGAAGTTCAAAATGGATCAGGCAAAGAAAGGGTTCTTGCCTGTATTACAAGGTGTCAAGTTGAGTCAGACTCAATGCCCGACCACTGCAGAAGATAAAGAGAAAATGAAAGGTGTTCCCTATGCTTTAGCCATAGGCTCTATCATGTATGCAATGTTGTGTACCAGACCTGATGTGTGCCTTGCTATCAGTCTAGAAGGGAGGTACCAAAGTAATCCAGGAGTGGATCACTGGACAATGGTCAAGAACATCCTGAAATACCTGAAAAGGACTAAGGATATGTTTCTCGTATATGGAGGTGACAAAGAGCTCGTCGTAAACGGTTACGTCGATGCAAGCTTTGACACTGATCTGGATGACTCTAAGTCACAAACCGGATACGTGTTTTTATTAAATGGTGGAGCTGTCAGTTGGTGCAGTTCCAAGCAGAGCGTCGTGGCCGGATCTACGTGTGAAGCGGAATACATAGCTGCTTCGGAAGTAGCAAATGAAGGAGTCTGGATGAAGGAATTCATATCCGATCTAGGTGTAATACCTAGTGCATCGGGTCCAATGAAAATCTTTTGTGACAATACTGGTGCAATTGCCTCGGCAAAGGAATCCATATTTCACAAGAGAACCAAGCACATCAAGAGACGCTTCAATTCCATCCGCGATCAAGTCAAGGAGGGAGACATAGAGATTTGCAAGATACATACGGATCTGAATGTTGCAGACCCGTTGACTAAGCCTCTCTCACGAGCAAAACATGATCAGCACCAAGACTCCTTTGGTGTTAGAATCATTACAATGTAATCTAGATTATTGACTCTAGTGCAAGTGGGAGACTGAAGGAAATGTGCCCTAGAGGCAATAATAAAGTTGTTACTTACATTTCCTTATATCATGATAAATGTTTATTATTCATGCTAGAATTGTATTACCTGGAAACTTAGTACATGTGTGAATACATAGACAAACAGAATGTCACTAGTATGCCTCTACTTGACTAGCTCGTTGAATCAATGATGGTTATGTTTCCTAACCATAGACATGAGTTGTCATTTGATTAACGGGATCACATCATTAGAGAATGATGTGATTGACTTGACCCATCCGTTAGCTTAGCACGATGATCATTTAGTTTGTTGCTATTGCTTTCTCCATAACTTATACATGTTCCTATGACTATGAGATCATGCAACTCCCGAATGCCGGAGGAACACTTTGTGTGCTACCAAACTTCACAACATAACTTGGTGATTATAAAGGTGCTCTACAGGTGTCTCTGATGGTGTTTGTTGAGTTGGCATAGATCGAGATTAGGATTTGTCACTCCGATTGTGGAGAGGTATCTCTGGGCCCTCTCGGTAATGCACATCACTATAAGCCTTGCAAGCAATGTGACTAATGAGCTAGTTACGGGATGATACATTACGGAAACGAGTAAAGAGTGCCGGTAATGATATTGAACTAGGTATTGAGATACCGACGATCGAATCTCGAGCAAGTAACATACCGATGACAAAGGGAACAACGTATATCGTTATGCGGTTTGACCGATAAAGATCTTCGTAGAATATGTGGGAGCCAATATGAACATCCAGGTTCCGCTATTGGTTATTGACCGGAGACGTTTCTCGGTCATGTCTACATAGTTCTCGAACCCGTAGGGTCCGCACGCTTAACGTTCGGTGATGATCGGTATTATGAGTTTATGTGTGTTGATGTACCGAAGGTAGTTCGAGTCCCTGATATGATCACAGACATGATGAGGAGTCTCGAAATTGCCGAGGCATAAAGGTTAATATATTGGATGACTATATTCGGACACCAGATGAGTTCCGGGGGTCACCGAATAATTATTGGAGTGCCGGGGGTTATCAGAAATCCCGGGGGAACTAATGGGCCAACATGGGCCTTGTGAGAGAGAGAGAGAGAGGAGGGGCCTTAGAGCTGCCCCCCCTTGGGAGTCCGAATTGGACAAGGAGGGGGCGGGGCCCCTCTTTCTCTTCCTCTCTCTCTCTCTCTCTCTCTCTCCTTTTGCCCTCCTTCCTAGTTGGACTAGGAAAGGGGGAGTCCTACTCCTATGTAACATCCCAAATTTTCAATTTGGAATGTTATACATTAGGTCATCTTTGCATATCATATTTTATTGCATTTTGGCTTGATCCTAAAAATCCTACGCAACTCAAGGACCCACGGAGAGAGTTGGGGATTTCGTTATTTTCATATTTGAGTTTTCTCAAATTTTGAAAAGAGGATCGTTTGATTTTAATTATTTTCTCTTCGAATATTTCTTTTATAAAAATAAAAGAGAGAGGATAAAATGACTTCCTCAAAGTAAATAAATATTGGAGATTTAATATTAAAATCAAATAAGATTTTTATTCGGAGTTTTAATGCTATTTTATTTGAATTAGGAAAAATATGCGTTTTTTTCAAAATTGCATTAGAGTCCCAAGTAAATGTTCACCTTGTCCGGTAGATTTTTAGAGGACGGGGAAAATTTCTTTCGTGATTTTTGGAGTCCGTTTAGTATTTCTTTTCTTCGTTTTTCTGCGCAGAATATTTAAAAAAAAAGGAACCGACCTTTGGGTCATATCCGCCCGGGACTCCGCCCGAGGGAGGCTTTATAAGCCGTCGATGCCGAGCCCGGCAGCCCACCAGCCCGCCGCCGCCGAAACCCTAGCTGCCGCCCGCCGTCGCCGCCGCCGCGCCGCACCACCGCCGCCGCCCCGCCGCTAACCCGCCGCCTCGCCGTCGCCGAAACGGAGTCCGCCGCCGCTGCCGGTTTTTCCTTGACCGGTTCAGTTTTTTTGGTAAAAACCTAGATGCGTTTTTTTATTAGATTCGTTTTATTTTTTCGGTTTAGTTATATAGCGGACGTTCGTCTGTACTTCATTTTAACGAACGGTTTTCACCCTTAGCCGCAGATAGCGAACGTTTGTTCGTTAGTCCGTTCGTCAGTTTTTCTTTTTCTCGGATTATTCGTGATTATTTTCGATCGCGATTTCTGATCCGATTTTCATTTTAGTTTAACTTTTTGCTCGTTTATCGGAATCGGGCGATTCAAGCGCCTAGAGTTTCGTCTCGAAGCCCTCTTTCTGTTTAATCAACTTAAACAAGTTTTTGCTACTGTAAAATTTGACTTTAGTCCAGATTAGTAAAAGAAGCTTGTTTCTTTCGCAGTTTGAGTTTCGTTGTTTCGTTTGATTTGTTTCTTTTTGCAAACCGGAGTTCTTAAGTTGAACTTTCTGGTTAGATCTTCTTATTTGAGTTTTACCCGTGCATCTTGCTTGATTGCTTATTGTATGCTTGTTTGATTGCGATAGAGTACCCGGAGTGCGAAGCGTGCTACTACGAGTCTCTAGGTTTCACGGATCATCAGCAAGGCAAGTAACACTTGAATCATACCCCTTTACTATCCAGTTTTATTGCATTAGACCAATCCTCAAACAATTCCATGGTTAGGATCTGAATAAATTGTGGGTTGGGAAGTAGATGAGGTAGTACCTATTCACTTGTTCATTATCAAACCTTTGGGAGATACTTCTACGTTGCTTATATTGCTATGCTATGCTCGTAGACGTGGTTTAGGTTTGAGAGTATTCATGACAGATGTGAGTATTGTTAATTAATGGTTAACTTAAGGTGGCAACTTTAATACACATCTGGGTGGATTGAGGCACCTGGGCAACCCAGTGATTGCCTGTATTTTTTGGAAATCCCGGGGTACCGTGTGATTCTCCTATGGACTGCCACCCAGGCTCAAAGGGATCATAAGATTATTCATGCTAGAAACTTCCGTGTGCAGCCACATGCCATTATGGGCTCTGGCATAGTTGAGTAAGTTGTGGGAAGCCTTTCCATGATGGGCTAGCAGATGTAGGGGATTGTAGGTGTACAGACCTATCTATCGGTTAAGGGGACATCTTCGGAAAGACTGTGTCTCGGTCATCCGTTTCTCAAAGATCATGTAGTGCGAGAAATTCAATGGAGGAGATCGAGTCTTGTGGGGAAAAGTGCACAAACCTCTACAGAGTGTACAAACTAGTCATGGTTAGCCGTGTCCCCGGTTATGGACATCTTGAGTATCTAGTTCTTGGATTATCATGTGGATCTCACCACTCTTAATATAAATATGGTTGGGTTATTAATTACTTTTAATTGGGATTGAGATGGGGTTTACCATTCTCAATGTTTTTCAACAAACTCTGTAGTTAAATAAAATATATTCCTTTGCAGTACGGGAAAATTGGCTTTCCGCAAAACATATTAACCATATAGCCTCCACCAGCCATATATGCATATAGTGATAGCTTTATCGTGTTCATTACTCTCTTGTGTTACATTGCCAACATATTCCATGCGCTGGCCCATTTCGGGCTGCAACGTATTATGTTGCAGACTTTTCAGACGACGAGTAAGGAGCCTTAGGTCGTGGTCTTTCACTCAGTGATGCCGTTGGAGTTGATGGACTCACTTTATCTTCGAAGCCTTCCGTTGTTATCGTATTAGATGGCCTTAAGCCATATTTATTGTATTAAGTTCTCTTTTGAGACATTCGATGTAATAAGTGTGTGATTTCTACTCTGTTATAAATCCTCAAGTACTGTGAGTGTCAGCATTACCGATCCAGAGATGACACTGATGCATAGAGATCAGACTGTTTGAGGTCTGGTCGCTACAAGATGGTATCAGAGCACAAGCTGACTGTAGGACACGACCACTAAGCTAAAGCCCTAGATCACTACTCTCTTCTCATTTCTGACTCCTCTCCATTTTATACTCTTTAGGATGGCAGACGCAAGGAACAAGTTTGCACAACCAGATGAAGAAACACCCTTTGGACGACACTTGAAGGAAGTCACTAGGTACCTGAACATCGGAATACCAAGCTTCACCGGGACTTACAATGCCACTTTACCAGAAGAGGAGCGTTGGATGATTCAAGTTCAAGTTCCAGGAAGGACATTTACGCCAGTCACTGAGCCCATAGAGTTTTCCTTTGATGCACCAATCTGGAGTCTAGGAAAGAGTATGGCAGCCCACATCACCATGGGATGCATTGGAGAAGTTTACCACAAGGATCTCAAGGATACTATCTACCAGATTTGTGGGCGCCGAGATGAGCAATGGGAGATGATTAGCACTAGGAAGGATAGATCCATTGCAGCTTTCATCCAGGTGTTAAACCAGCACATTCATCGGCAGGAGAACCAGATGTGCGCGGGCATGATAGATCTGAAGAAGGCAATGACCAGGATCACGGAGCTGGAGGAAGAACTCAAGGCTACTCACGAAGATTATGAGGAGGAAATGACGATACTAGTGGAGATGAATGATGATCTGACAAGGAAGCTAGGAGTATTCATGGGAGACCCCGCGCCAGGAGGAGAAGATGACGATTCTACTTTCCCGGAGAACTACATCATCATCGATGACACCGACTCGGACCCCGACGATAGCGATGATGACTATGTTGATAAAGCTGGAGCGGATATTATGGAGTCTTCGACCGATCAAATTTTTCTAGTCGACCACCATATCAGTAGTAGTATTCCACCATGTATATAGTATAGTCCGAGCACTTTTGTAACGATAGTTCTAGACCGATTGTATGCCCTTGCTTGATTGATTGAGTGATATGATTGTGTTTGTCTCACGTGCATATGGGTAGTGTTTTCTCACTAGACCTCATTCTATTCTATTCTCTTCCCTCTAAACCCCCAGATGCCTCCGAGACGTGACCCCGGATTTACCTTTCCACCGGAGCTCACTCAGTTGATCCAGTAGCAGAATACCTTAATGCAGTTGTTAGTTCAGAACCAAGGCAACAACAACAACAACAACAACAACCCACCACCACTACCCCCAGTTGACAACTTAGCCCGTTTTATGAGGTTGCAGCCGCCGGTGTTTTCCAGTAGCACCGAGCCGATAGTGGCAGATGATTGGCTCCGCAGGATTGGGAGGGAGTTAACCACTGCAGGATGCACAGATGCTGAGAAGGTGCGTTTTTCCGCGCACCAATTGGATGGACCAGCAGCCTCATGGTGGGAGAATTACACTGTCACCTATCCTATAGCCAATGTTACATGGGACCAGTTCCAGCAGGCTTTTCGCACTGTCCATGTATCAGCAGGAGCTATGGCCATGAAGAAGCGCGAGTTCCACAACTTACGCCAAGGGGGACGCACCGTTAGCCAGTATGTCGATGACTTTAGCAAGCTAGCACGTTATGCCCCAGATGACGTTGCTACGGATGCAGCTTAACAGGAGAAGTTTCTGGAAGGACTGAATGACAAGCTGAGCATGCAGTTGATGGTAGCAACCTTTAATAACTACCAATAGTTGGTAGATAGAGCTCTCATGCTTGAAGGGAAGCAGCAGCAGATTGACAACCGCAAGAGGAAGTATGGACAAGGGAAGTATAATTCTGGAGCTCAGCAGAGACCCCGTTTCACCCCGAACTCAGGAGGACCCCTACAGCATAACCATGGAGGTCACAATCACACTGGAGGAAGTTCGCACAACCATAGTGGCTCCAAGAGCGGATATGTTAATGGAGGAAGCAACAGACAGAACCGTTCCAACCCAGCAACCCCCGCCAAGAAAGATCTAAGCCACGTTACTTGCTATAAGTGCCAGAAGACCGGACATTATGCCAATGAATGTCCTGAAGCTAAGAATGGAAACGCAATGGAAGTTCTGGAAAGAAGCCCAACCCTTTCAACAGGGGACAAGTGAACCAAGTTAACGTGGAGGAGATTGAAGCCCAGCCAGATGCAGTAATAGGTAAGTTTCTGGTTAAGTCATTTACTGGAGTCGTTCTTTTTTATACTGATGCATCGCATTCATACATATCAAGGGGATTTGTGGATAAGTATAAGCTGCCCACCAAAGTTCTTAGTACACCCATGTTAGTGAGCTCTCCAGGAGCAGAGTATATGGCAAGCCAAGGATGTTTTCAGATGCCATTGACCATAGGTAGGCATGTTTTCCCCTCAGATCTGATAATTTTGGAGTCGCAAGGTTTGGATGTGATTCTGGGTATGGATTGGCTATCGATGTATGGAGGAAATATCGATTGCGCCAGTAAGTCGATTTTGCTCAGCACCCCAGAAGGAAGAAGGATCAAGTATGTATCCCTGTATGTACCGATTAGGACTCAAGTAAATTTCTTATCAGGAGTTGTACAGGAGGAAGTACCAGTGGTGAAGGATTTCCCGGATGTATTTCCAGAAGAGTTGCCAGGCATGCCACCGGATAGAGACATCGAGTTTTTGATTGAGCTTTTGCCAGGCACAGGGCCAATATCTAAGAGACCGTACAGGATGCCCGCACAGGATTTAGAGGAAATTAAGAAGCAGATTAAGGAGTTACTGGATAAAGGATATATTTGCCCAAGCTCGTCACCTTGGGGATCACCGGTACTTCTAGTGGAGAAAAAGGATGGATCATTAAGGATGGTTGTTGATTATCAAGGATTGAATGAAGTGACGATCAAGAACAAGTACCCACTGCCAATGATCAATGATTTGTTTGATCAGCTGCAAGGAGCTAAGGTGTTTTTCAAGATCGATCTGCGATCAGGGTACCACCAACTGAAGATTCGAGAGCATGACATACCTAAGACAGCTTTTACCACGAGGTACGGGCTATATGAGTATACCGTTATGTCATTTGGCCTGACTAACGCACCTGCCTATTTCATGAACATGATGAACAAGATGTTTATGGAGTTTTTGGATAAGTTCATTGTGGTGTTCATTGATGATATTCTGGTCTACTCGAAGAATGAAGAGGAGCATAAAGAGCATTTACGATTAGTACTTGGGAAGCTTAGAGAACATCGGCTATATGCCAAGTTTAGCAAGTGTGAGTTTTGGTTGAAGGAAGTTGGATTTCTTGGACATGTTATATTCGGAGAAGGAATAGCGGTAGACCCCACCAAAGTTGTCACTGTGACAAATTGGGAGGCACCCACGTCAGTTGGAGAGATCCGGAGTTTTCTTGGAATCGCAGAATACTACTGAAGGTTCATTGAGAATTTCTCGAAGATTGCAAAGCCTATGACAGACTTGTTAAATACGGACACCAAGTTCAAATGGACTGAGGAATGTGAGGCCAGTTTTCAGCAGTGAAGCGTTTTCGAGTTAAGGGAAAGTTAGCACCACATTTTGTGGGACCATACAAAGTTTTGGAACGTATGGGAGAAGTTGCTTACAAGTTGGAATTGCCCGAAGGATTGTTAGGAGTTCACGATGTGTTCCACATTTCTCAGTTGAAGAAGTGCCACGCAGAGATGGTTGATATTCCTCTGAGAGATACAGTGCCACTGGAAGAGATACAGTTGGATAGCGATTTGACCTATGAGGAGCAGCCAGTCAAGATTCTCGAGTTTGCCAGCCGAGTTACATGCAGCAAAGTTATCAAGTTCTCTAGAGTTCAGTGGAGTCACCATACCGAAGATGAAGCCACCTGGGAATGGGAGGAAGACCTACGGAAGGATCACCCTCACCTATTTTCTATCCAAACCCGAATCTCGAGGGCGAGATTCATCTTAAGGGGGGTAGGTTTGCAACATCCCAAATTTTCGATTTGGAATATTATACATTAGGTCATCTTTGCATATCATATTTTATTTCATTTTGGCTTGATCCTATAAATCCTACGCAACTCAAGGACCGACGAAGAGAGTTGGGGATTTCATTATTTTCATATTCGAGTTTTCTCAAATTTTGAAAAGAAGGTTGTTTGATTATAATTATTTTCTCTTCAAATATTTCTTTTATAAAAATAAAAGAGAGAGGATAAAATGTCTTCCTCAAAGTAAAGAAATATTGGAGATTTAATATTAAAATCAAATAAGATTTTTATTCGGAGTTTTAATGCTATTTTATTTGAATTAGGAAAAATATGCATTTTTCAAAATTGCATTAGAGTCCCAAATAAATGTTCACCTTGTCCGGTAGACTTTTAGAGGATGGGGAAAATTTATTTCAGGATTTTTGGAGTCCGTTTAGTATTTCTTTTCTTCATTTTTCTGCGTGGAATATTTTTTTAAAAAAAGGAACCGACCTTTGGGCCGTATCCGCCCAGGACTCCGCCCGGGGGAGGCTTTATAGGCCGCCGAGGCTGAGCCCCGCAGCCCACCAGCGCGCCACCGCCGAAACCCTAGCCGCCGCCCGTGCCAGCCCGCCACCGCCGCCGACCCGTGTCTCATCCCTAGTTCTGGTATGACCTAGACCAGCTAGTCATTTGTGCATCATGTTTAAATTCCATTTAATTTTGAAATGGGAATTTGTGAAACCCTCAGAATCATTTCTGAAAATGACCCAAGTAAAAATTGCTCCAAAAGGGTCCAAGAAAATGCTCATGTTGCTCTCTGAAAATATTGGACAGAGATAAAAATCAAACCAATATTTTAAAGAGCCCATAAGTATTTATTTTGGGCATTTGGAATTAATCCAGTATTTATTTGCGTTGGATAAATATTTTTATATATACAAAATATTGTCCAATAATTCTGAATTTTGGTGAGGGGCTTTGGATTAATTCCTTAGGTCCCTGCAAAATTTGACAGAATTAAATAAAATGATTTGGTATTTTTTTATTAAATCAAAACAAATGTTAGAAAATATAAAACAAAAACAAAATAGAGAAAAAAAGAGGAACTACCTGGACTTACCTGGGCCACTTACTGGCCTGGCACTGCAGCCAACCGGCCCAGCTGGCCCAGCTCACCTCCTCCTCTGTCGTCTTCCTCCCGCCAGGAGGACGCGCGCGTGGCCGCCGCGCGCGAGCACACGCCGGCCACCTCCTGCTTCCCTGCTCGCCGCTGGAGGCCTTCGAGGGCGACACGCACCCCCCTGAAAACCCCTCGACCCTCTCCTCCTCTCCCTCGCTCTCCCTCCTTCCCTGGACCTCTCTCTCTCAACCCCCCCCCCCTGAACGGCTCCGTCGCCACCGCTCGCCGTTGCCTTGTCCACCGTGCTCCCCTCGCCTCGCTGTTGTGTCCAAAAGCTCCACCACCTCGTCCGCAACCTCTCCGCCAAGCCACGCGAGCGGACGCGCCCTGCAGCGGCTCCCCCGACCTCTTCTTCAACCTCGGTCCGCCGGAGATCCCCTTCGCCGCCCGCTCGCTCGGACGCTTCCCCGAGCCAAACGAGCCGCCCATCCGACTCCCTGTGAGCTCCGCCATCTTCTCCCCTGCTCCCCGCGCTCGTACGCTTCCTCTAGCCGCCTCCTCTACCGGAGCCGAGCCGCTCCGCCGCACGAGCTCGACGCCGGCGTCACCCCGGTGACCAAATGGCCCCGCGCGTGCGTCCGTTGCACTCGCAACGACCCGTGGAGCAACGCTAGCGCGATAGCCAGCTTGTTTGCAAGCCGCAGTGCTAACCCCGCACCCACCCAAGCTCCGGCCGCCGCCTCGCTCGCCGCCGTTGCTGATTCTGACCACCCCAGCACCTCCCGCTGCTACCAAACGACGCGCCTCGCCACGACGCGTCCGTAGAGCCCAGCCACGCGAGCTCTCGTCGCTGGAGATGGCCGTACGAGGAGCGCCGCCGTGTTCTGATTAGCACCGGCGGCTAATTGCCGGTTAGTTGACGTGGCATCTTAGTTAGGCACTAACTACCCCCCTCTGTGACACTAACAGTGGGCCCTGGCGCTTTAATCTTTTATTAGTTAGAAATAACCCCCTGCTTAACCTGTGACACTGACATGTGGACCCCATACGTCAGGTTTGACCTGGTCAGTGTCATTGACCTGCTGACGCAGGCATGACACAGTGCTGACGCAATAAATGAATTCTGGATTATTTCTATTTTGGAAATTCCAGAAAATGATATAAACTTCAAAAATTCATAGAAATTCAACCGTAGCTCAGATTCAAATAATTTATATATGAAAAATGATCAGAAAAATTCAATCTATCCATCTGTACCATTTTCATGCATGACAAACCAACCTATACATGCTGTATATATGAAAACACACTTATGGCATATTTAAGAGCTTAATTTGGAGTTGTATTTGAACCCTTGGTTCAAATGGACTTCAACCAAATAAATGCTAGATGCATTAACTCAAACAACATCACATATTCATGCCATGATCATGCATCATATTGTTGCATATACTTGTGTTTGATTTCCGACACCGTTCCTTCTCGATAGGTCCTGCTCCGGAGAGTTTTTGAGAGTACTTGTCTAAGGAGCAGTGCACCTCCTGTTGATCCACCAGGCAAGCAACCCCCCTTGTTCATTCCGAAACAATCCTACTCTCTCACTCCTGCTCCCATTTATTGCATTAGGACAACAATGATTCAACTGTTACTTTATGCTGCGGTAGTTGAACCCATTCCTCTGCATGACCTGTCATTGCCACAGTAAATAGTTAAAACCCACTAGCATGTGTAGGAGTTGATTGAGCCATGTTGTGTTCCTACCATGTTTTGCCTGCTATTGCTTAGAGTATGTTAGGTCTGATTCATCGGGAATGAATTGGAGTGTTATGATATGATCCGGTGCTGAGAGTTAAGCGTGTGAACACGATTTGGTAAAGGTAGCGGTGAGAGGCCATGTAGGAGTACATGGTGGGTTGTCTCATTGGGACCATCCTTAAGAACTGAGTTCTGTGTAAGTTGTCCAATGACTAGCTACTACCGCACATTGGGCTCCGGGCGCTCCAAGCTCTCTCGACTTATTAACCGCTTTGATCTCTGTCCAGGAGTTGCAAATAGTTTCTGGTGTTTGTAGGTAGTGCTATCTTTCTACCGAGTGGCACCCGGCAGGGTGGACTTGGGACAGACTAGGCACACGTGGCCCGGTGTACCGAGTGGCACCCGGATGGTGGGCTCGGGAACCCTGTACACATCGTTTGGGGCCGTGAGCGAAACCCCGGCCGGATCTCCTTGCGGATGGAACCCGAATAGGCGATAAACCTGGACTAGAGTCTTGTGTGGTTAGTCAGGTCGTGGCCGACACCCTCGCCAGGCTTCCGCTTGAAGGTTGCCGAGATACATGACGTGTATATGGTGATAAGTGGTGAGAGCGTGTGTGAAGAAGTACACCCCTGCAGGGTTATCATGATCTATTCAAATAGCCGTGTCCTCGGTTATGGACTTCTTGGATGCTTACGTGGTACATAGACAACCTAAAGTGGATACTCTAAAATGCTCAAGACAAGTGTGAGTGCTATGGATGGCCTTCTCGTAAGGAGACGGGGATGAATCCATAGTAGTGTATTGATGTGGTGATTAGTGGACTCGTGTGCGCTGCCTCACCTCAAAGAAGTTTCTCGTTGTCGTAGAACAGGATAGCCACTGAGTCAAAGCTGGCTTGCTGCAACTAAACCCCACATTACCTTCTTAATACAAATGCATGTATGATAGGATCTGATGTAAGTCTTGCTGAGTACCTTTGTACTCACGTTTGCTTTATTTATGTTTTGCAGGTGAGACATCTATCTCACTAGTAGTACCGCTTGGACTTCGACGAGTAACTTGTTACCTCGGCTACGATCTTGCCTTGGGAGGGACTTGTAGATAGTCAGGCTTCCCAGCCTTTTTCTTTTGTAGTTGTCTGTACTCAGACATGTAATGCTTCCGTTGCTTGTATACTCTAAATGATGGGTCATGTGACCCCTGTTTGTATTTAATGCTATGTGGCTCTTCTGAGCCTTATCTATATGAGTTTGCGTTATGTTGTGATGCCATTTTGTACAACACATACTTGCATATTATGCGTACGTGTGACGTGTATTGCTATGTGTGGGATCCGACAATCTAGTTGTTTATCCTTGGCAGCCTCTCTTATGGGGAAATGTAGTCTAGTGTTTCCTTGAGCCATAGTAGTCCGCTACAGCCCGGTTCACCGGAGTCCTGCTAGCCCAGCACTACTACTCAGGACACTTGACTGGCCGGCATGTGTTTCACTTCATTCCTGTGTCTGTCCCTTCGGGGAAATGTCACGCGGTGACTTCCGGAGTCCTGCCTAGCCTGCTACAGCCCGGGTTCCCCGGAGTCCTGTTAGCCCAGTGCTACAGCCCGGATTCACACGCTGCTGACCGACACGCTCGATGTGAATCATGTATGCATGTCCCCATAGGTTAGTGCCGCTTTGGGTTCACGACTAGCCATGTCGGCCCGGGTTCTCTATCATATGGATGCTAGCGACACAATCATATACGTGAGCCAAAAGGCACAAACGGTCCCGGGCCAGGGTAAGGCGACACCGTGGGGATACCGTGCGTGAGGCTGCAAAGCGATATGAGGTGTTACCAGCTAGATCGATGTGACTTGGAATCGGGGTCCCGACAGCTTGCCACCGCACCGCACCACCGCCGCCGCCCCGCCGCCGCGCCGTCACCGGAGTCCGCCACCGCCGCCGGTTTTTCCTTGATCGGTTCGGTTTTTTTGGTAAAAACCTAGATGCGTTTTTTTATTAGATGGGTTTTATTTTTTTCGGTTTAGTTATATAGCGGACGTTCGTCTGTACATTCGTTTTAACAAACGGTTTTCTCCATTAGCCGCAGATAGAGAACGTTCGTTCGTTAGTCTGTTCGTCAGTTTTCCTTTTTCTTGGATTATTCGCGATTATTTTCGATCGCGATTTCTGATCCGATTTTCGTTTTAGTTTAACTTTTCGCTCGTTTAGCGGAATCAGGCGATTCAAGTGCCTAGAGTTTGGTCTCGAAGCCCTCTTTCTGTTTAATCAACTTAAACAAGTTTTTGCTACTGTAAAATTTGACTTTAGTCCAGATTAGTAAAATAAGCTTGTTTCTTTCGCAGTTTGAGTTTCGTTGTTTCGTTTGATTTGTTTCTTTTTGCAAACCAGAGTTCTTAAGTTGAACTGTCTAGTTAGATCTTATTTTTTGAGTTTTACCCATGCATCTTTCTTGATTGCTTATTGTATGCTTGTTTGATTGCGATAGAGTACCCGGAGTGCGAAGCGTGCTACTACGAGTCTCTAGGTTTCACGGATCATCAGCAAGGCAAGTAACACTTGGATCATACCCCTTTACTACCCAGTTTTATTGCATTAGACCAATCCTCAAATAGTTGCATGGTTAGGATCTGAATAAATTGTGGGTTGGGAAGTAGATGAGGTAGTACCTATTCACCTGTTCATTATGAAACCTTTGGGAGTTACTTCTATGTTGCTTATATTGCTATGCTATGCTCGTAGACGTGGTTTGGGTTTGAGAGTATTCATGACAGATGTGAGTATTGTTAATTAATGTTTAACTTAAGGTGGAAACTTTAATACACATCTGGGTGGATTGAGTGTAACACCCCGGATATGATTTTCCTAATATGTAATCCAACTCTTGCCGTTTCCGGCGTTAAGTTATTTTATTTTCTCGGGTTCGGGTTTTTGTCTCCGTGTGTTGTTATCGTTATCATGCATCTCATATCATATCATCATGTGCATTGCATTTGCATACATGTTCATCTCATGCATTCGAGCTTTTTCCCCGTTGTCCGTTTTGCATTCCGGCGCTCCGTTCTCCTCCGGTGGTCATTTCTACCTTTCTTTCGTGTGTGGGGATTAAACATTTCCGGATTGGACTAAGACTTGCCAAGCGGCCTTGGTTTACTACCGGTAGACCGCGTGTCAAGTTTCGTACCATTTGGACTTCGTTTGATACTCCAACGGTTAACCGAGGGACCGAAAAGGCCTCGTGTGTGTTGCAGCCCAACACCCCTCCATTTTGGCCCAAAACCCTCTCCATCATCTAGAGCGTTCGATCACGATCGCGTGGCCGAAAACCGCACCTCATTTGGACACTCCTAGCTCCCTCTATGCATATATAAAGTCAGCCCCAAAAATCTCCTTCTCCTTCCCCGTCCAAACCCTAGATCCATCTCTACCCGCCGCCGCCGGACAAAACCCGCCGGGCCAGACATTGTCCGACCCGCGCCGCCACCGCCACGTGTCGGATCCCGATTGGGTCGCACCGCCGCCCCACTTCGCCGTTGCCGCCGGCCCGGGAGGCCCAGGAGGGGCCCCCAAGGCCCGTTGTCTCCCGCCGCCGCCCGGGGCCATCTTCCCCGCAGCCGGCCGCCTCACCGGACGTCCCTCCGCCGCCCGCCGCCCTCACCGGCGCGTGCCGCCCCGGCTACCGGTGCCCACCTCCTCGGCCGCCTCGCCTCTCCGGCGCCGCCACCCCGCCGCCTCGGCAAGCTCCGGCGAGCGCCGCCCGCCGCCTCCACCGCCCGCAGCTCCGACCTCGCCCGCCGCCGCCGTCGTCTACAGTAATTCCGGTAGGATCCGCCACCGCCTCGGGAAGCGTGCCGACCGGATCTGGATCTGAGACTCGTCTCGGGTTGACTTTTTGCCCGAAACCCTAATTATTTGGCTATGTTCATCGCATTGTAACTCTGCATCCGTAGTTCCGTTCTGGACATATAGCCTATCAAAATGTTCGTCTCAGAGAGCACATCATTTCATCTCATTGCATAATTTTCATTTGAGTTCATCTTGATGCCCGAAATGCTGTTTGAAGAATGCTATTTGAGATAATTATCAGATCTGCTGCTCCATTTAGATATTTGTCATTTTTGCCATGATTATTGTGTGCATGATATGCCCAGGAGTTCTACATGAGTTTTGTTATATGTTTTGCCATCTATCCAGAGGTGCAACCCATGTATTTTTGTGATGTGTGTGGTGACTAGCACAAGCTTGCAAAGTGGTGCATTCGTTAATGCTGATTTCAGGGACTTAGCATTTCCACTAAGTCCTTGAGCTGTTTATCTCAATATGCCATATGTTCATGTTGTTTCCTAGTGATCCGTGCCTCTTTTGAGGATGATCAGTAAGGATGTTTTGTTAATCTTGTAGTGCTCTATCCATCCATGTCTTTGTTTGCAATTATGGAGCACCCTAGCTTGAGTCAATTGAGCTCTACTTTTGTCATTTCGTGAATCTGGGCAGATTGTCTACTTGTGATGAGGACATCAATACCATTGTTACACCCACAGCCCCTACTGTTACATATACTGGACCAATTACTAGAGCTCGCGCACGCCAATTAAATTACCAGGTACTTTCGTTTCTTGGTAATGATTCTAATGTTCATGAGATTATGATGCTGCCTAAATTGGATACATTTGTTTTGCTTTCAAATGAAGGGCCTAGCTTGGAGAAGGATGAACATTGGAGCAAGAACACGCATGAAGTTGATGGCATGCGCAAGGGGATCAAGAACGGAGTTACAAGTGATGATTTCAGGACTTTGAAGCCGCCATAAGGAGTGCATGAAGCCATGGACGAAATATACAAGATGCCACTTCATAATATTCGTCCATAGGCTATTCTAGGTGCTGCGTCACCTTATTAATGGGCCAGGCCCAAGTAATTTCGAAATACTTAAGTATAGGCTATTTTTAGAGTCCGTATGTGTGGGGAAACAAGAGTTAGGGTTGGTTTCGGACCCCACCCTCAAGGGCCACGAAATTCCCCTCTCTTCCTCCATATATACAGCCCTTAGGGCGTCGTTTAGACTTTGGGTTTTGTTTAGATTAAAAGTTCGCCATAGCTGCAACTTCGCGTACTTCGTTTGTGTCCAACGACCAGACCAAGACGTCACAGAACCCCACCTTGATCAATAAAGCTTTCATCTTATATTCGCAATATCCAGATTGCAATCTCAGTTTCTTGCTTGTTCTTCGTTTGCTCGCAGGAAACAGGCCCTCGTGGTCAGGTTGATCGTGCTCCGGCGTGGTCAATAAACCCTCGGAAGTTGGTTTAGCGATTGCTAAGGCGCGACGTCTCGCACGTTCGTAGTCGGATCGTCAAGGTCGACTCCCACAGAAAACGATAGCCACCATCTCATCGAAACATCGGGACACCTTTGCCTCTATCATTTCCGCAAACTTAATCTGCAAGTTGTTCCTCAAGGTTTCCTCGCCAACCTTCAAGCCTATCCTACCTTGGAAGACCAGATTCGCCAAGCTCAGCTTCTTGATGCTATGGTAAAAAAGGTGAAGATTGGGATTGCCAAGAGTCAACCCAAGTACAAGTGCTACCGCCTTGATGACAAGGATACTCTCTTCTTCGAGGATCGTATTGTTGTGCCCAAAGGTGACCTTCGTAAAGTAATCATGAACGAGGCTCACAATTCTCTCGTCTCCATCCACCCTGGGAGCACGAAGATGTATCAGGACCTCAAGCAGGCTTATTGGTGGACTCGAATGAAGCACGAGATTGCTCAATTCGTGAATGAGTGTGATGTCTGCAGAAGAGTGAAGGCAGAACACCAAAGGCCAGCTGGTCTCCTCCAACCTCTTGCCATTCCAGAATGGAAGTTTGACCACATTGAGATGGACTTCATGACTGGGTTTCCAAAGTCCAAGCATGGCAATGATGCTATATTCGTGGTCATCGACAAACTCACTAAAGTGGCTCACTTTCTGCCTATCAAAGAGTCAATCACTGCAGCTCAATTGGCGGAGCTCTATACCTCTCGGATTGTCTCTCTGCACGGTATTCCACAGGTGATCTCTTCAGACCGTGGCAGCATCTTTACCTCCAAGTTTTGGGATTCTTTTCAGAAGGCAATGGGCACCAACATCCGCTTCAGCACAGCTTTCCATCCTCAAACTAGCGGTCAAGTCGAGCGTGTCAACCAGATTCTTGAAGATATGCTCAGGGCTTGTGTGATCTCCTTCGGCATGAAGTGGGAGGATTGTCTTCCTTATGCTGAATTCTCCTACAACAACAGTTTTCAAGCAAGTTCGGGCAAGGCCCCATTTGAAATTCTGTATGGCAGGAAGTGCCGTACCCCTCTCAACTGGTCTGAAACCGGTGAACGTAAACTTCTGGGAAATGACTTAATCACAGAGGCAGAGGAAATGTGCAAAGTCATTCGAGATAACCTCAAAGCAGCCCAATCCCGCCAGAAGAGCTACTATGATAGTAAGCACCGTGATTTGGCTTTCGAGATCAGAGATCATGTTTACCTCCGCGTCTCTTCTATGAAAGGTACTCGTCGCTTTGGTATCAAAGGGAAGCTTGCCCCTAGATACGTGGGAGCTTTCAAGATTGTCAGCAAGAGAGGCGATCTCGCCTATCAACTCGAGCTTCCTTCAAACTTTGCAAATGTGCATGACATGTTCCATGTCTCTCAGCTTTGAAAGTGCTTCAAGACTCCCGACCGCACCGTCAACTTCGAGGACATTGAGCTCCAAGAAGATCTCTCTTATCGTGAGCACCCCGTTGCTATTCTTGAAGAGACTGAACGCAAGACTCGCAATAAGTCAACCAAATTCCTCAAAGTCAAGTGGTCACACCATTCCGACCGTGAAGCTACCTGGGAACACGAGGATCACCTCCGTTCTGAATACCCAGCGTTCTTTCAGTCCTAGATCTCGGGACGAGATCCTTTCGTAGTGGTGGAGTGTTGTAACACCCCGGATATGATTTTCCTAATATGTAATCCAACTCCTGCCGTTTCCGGTGTTAAGTTATTTTATTTTCTCGGGTTCGGGTTTTTGTCTCCGTGTGTTGTTATCGTTGTCATGCATCTCATATCATATCATCATGTGCATTGCATTTGCATACATGTTCATCTCATGCATTCGAGCTTTTTCCCCGTTGTCCGTTTTGCATTCCGGCGCTCCGTTCTCCTCCGGTGGTCATTTCTACCTTTCTTTCGTGTGTAGGGATTAAACATTTCCGGATTGGACCGAGACTTGCCAAGCAGCCTTGGTTTACTATCGGTAGACCGCCTGTCAAGTTTCGTACCATTTGGACTTCGTTTGATGCTCCAACGGTTAACCGAGGGACCGAAAAGGCCTCACGTGTGTTGCAGCCCAACACCCCTCCATTTTGGCCCAAAACCCACCAAAACCCTCTCCATCATCTAGAGTGTTCGATCACGATCGCGTGGCCGAAAACCGCACCTCATTTGGACACTCCAAGCTCCCTCTATGCATATATAAAGTCAGCCCCAAAAATCTCCTTCTCCTTCCCCGTCCAAACCCTAGATCCATCTCCACCCGCCGCCGCCGGACAAAACCCGCCGGGCCAGACATTGTCCGACCCGCGCCGCCACCGCCACGTGTCGGATCCCGATTGGGTCGCACCGCCGCCCCACTTCGCCGTTGCCGCCGGCCCGGGAGGCCCAGGAGGGGCCCCCGAGGCCCGTTGGCTCCCGCCGCCGCCCGGGGCCATCTTCCCCGCAGCCGGCCGCCTCACCGGACGTCCCTCCGCCGCCCGCCGCCCTCACCGGCGCGTGCCGCCCCGGCTACCGGTGCCCGCCTCCTCGGCCGCCTCGCCTCTCCGGCGCCGCCACCCCGCCGCCTCGGCAAGCTCCGGCGAGCGCCGCCCGCCGCCTCCACCGCCCGCAGCTCCGACCTCGCCCGCCGCCGCCGTCGTCTACAGTAATTCCGGTAGGATCCGCCACCGCCTCAGGAAGCGTGCCGACCGGATCTGGATCTGAGACTCGTCTCGGGTTGACTTTTTGCCCGAAACCCTAATTATTTGGCTATGTTCATCGCATTGTAACTCTGCATCCGTAGTTCTGTTCTGGACATATAGCCTATCAAAATGTTCGTCTCAGAGAGCACATCATTTCATCTCATTGCATAATTTTCATTTGAGTTCATCTTGATGCCCGAAATGCTGTTTGAAGAATGCTATTTGAGATAATTATCAGATCTGCTGCTCCATTTAGATATTTGTCATTTTTGCCATGATTATTGTGTGCATGATATGCCCAGGAGTTCTACATGAGTTTTGTTATATGTTTTGCCATCTATCCAGAGGTGCAACCCATGTATTTTTGTGATGTGTGTGGTGACTAGCACAAGCTTGCAAAGTGGTGCATTCGTTAATGCTGATTTCAGGGACTTAGCATTTCCACTAAGTCCTTGAGCTGTTTATCTCAATATGCCATATGTTCATGTTGTTTCCTAGTGATCCGTGCCTCTTTTGAGGATGATCAGTAAGGATGTTTTGTTAATCTTGTAGTGCTCTATCCATCCATGTCTTTGTTTGCAATTATGGAGCACCCTAGCTTGAGTCAATTGAGCTCTACTTTTGTCATTTCGTGAATCTGGGCAGATTGTCTACCTGTTAGCGATTTTGCCGAGGATGTCGTAGTTGATCCATGCATGCTATGTTATTGTTCTTGCCATGTCTAGCTTGTATTTTGTGTATTCTTGATGGGTGTATGCTTAGTTTGTCATGACTTGCTCTGTAGTGAGTGCATCGAGCTCGTAAACATGCCTACTTGATATCTGTTTCAGCATGCTCCAGTTTTCACTAAGTCTGAGAACTGATTATGTTTTTGCCATGTTCACATGCTTGCAAATGTATTTCTGATCCCTTTTGGCTCAAGGTCACTAAGGGACTTTTGTTAAGCTCTTTGAGTAGCTCCATGCTATGCTTTACTTTGCCATGTTCAGGTCCTGTAGCATATAGTTTTCATGCTCCAAAGTGGGCTACCTGATCTGAAATTCCAGACAAGTGTTGATTTCACTAAGTCTGAAATCTGTTTACCAGATGCATTTTGGCCATGCTTGTTTGAACCTGTTAGTGGATGAATTTGCCGTAGCTCAGTGCTAATCTTTTGTTAAGCATCATGAATGGATCCCTGCAATGTATTTTGATGCCATGTTTGGGTTCTGTAGCATGTTCATCTTGTTGCATTTAGATGGCTACTTGCTGTAAATCGCAGAACTTGGTCATATTTGAATTGCTTGCCATTCCCAAACCGTAACTATGATTCCGGCGTTCTTTATATTGTTTTCAAGCGATTTCATCTCATCTTTCTAGTGGCACACTTGGATTTCCAAGTTGAGGCCAGGTTCATGCATTCCTTGTCAAATCTTGCATATGCATCGCATATCGCATCCCGCATAGCATACCATCTTTGCATCATATTGTTTGAGCTTTGCACGTGGTTGATTGCGTTCCGTTTGCTTGTTTGTCTTGTTTGGGTAGAGCCGGGAGACGAGTTCTCTAACGAGGAGCCCGTCGAGTTTGCTTTCGAGGATCCAGTCAACTCTGACAACTTTGCAGGCAAGATGATCATACCCTCGAAATCACTACTATCTTTGCTTTGCTAGATGCTCGCTCTTTTGCTATGCCTATGCTACGATGCCTACCACTTGCTTATCATGCCTCCCAAATTGCCATGTCAAACCTCTAACCCACCATGTCCTAGCAAACCGTTGATTGGCTATGTTACCGCTCTGCTCAGCCCCTCTTATAGCGTTGCTAGTTGCAGGTGAAGATTGGAGACCGTTCCTTGTTGGAACATTATTTACTTGTTGGGATATCATTATATTGCCTTATTATCTTAATGCATCTATATACTTGGTAAAGGGTGGAAGGCTCGGCCTCTCGCCTAGTGTTTTGTTCCACTCTTGCCGCCCTAGTTTCCGTCATATCGGTGTTATGTTCCCGGATTTTTGCGTTCCTTACGCGGTTGGGTGATAATGGGAACCCCTTGATAGTTCGCCTTGATTAAAGCTTTTCCAGCAACGCCCAACCTTGGTTTTACCATTTGCCACCTAGCCTATTTTTCCCTTGGGTTTCCGGAGCCCGAGGGTCATCTTAATTTAACCCCCCCCCCCCCGGCCAGTGCTCCTCTGAGTGTTGGTCCACCTCGTCAGCTGCCGGTGGCCACCAGGGGCAACTCTGGGCTGGCCTACCGGAAGTTTAGACAATCTGAGTGTGCCCTGGGAACGAGATATGTGCAGCTCCTATCGGGATTTGTCGGCACATTCGGGCGGTGTTGTTGGATTAGTTTTAACTTGTCGAAGTGTCTTGTAGAACCGGGATACCGAGTCTGATCGGAATGTCTCGGGAGGAGGTCTATTCCTTCGTTGACCGTGAGAGCTTGTCTTGGGCTAAGTTGGGACTCCCCTGCAGGGATTTGAACTTTCGAAAGCCGTGCCCGTGGTTATGGGCAGATGGGAATTTGTTAATGTCCGGTTGTAGACAACTTGAACCTTAACTTAATTAAAATGAATCAACAGTGTGAGTTACCGTGATGGTCTCTTCTCGGCGGAGTCCGGGAAGTGAACACGGTGTTGGAGTAATGCTTGCCGTAGGATGTTCTCTAGTTACTCGTTCGCACTTTGCCTCCTCTTCTCGCTCTCTTTTGCGAACAGGATAGCCACCATATATGCTAGTCGCTTGCTGCAGCTCCACATATTTACCTTGCCTTACCTATAAGCTTAAATAGTCTTGATCGCGAGGGTGCGAGATTGCTGAGTCCCTGTGGCTCACAGATTACTTCTAAACCAGATGCAAGACCTGATGACTCCATTCCAGATGATGCGCTTGAGCTCAAGTGGGAGTTCGACGAGGACTCACGCCGTTACTACGTGTCTTTCCCTGATGATCAGTAGTGGTGCCCAGTTGGGGTGATCGGGCCCGTGTCGCATGTTGGGTTATCTTTTATTTTGGCGCCGTAGTCGGGCCATGAGTGTTTGATTGATGTAATGCTATTTATGTACTTGATTGATGTGGCGAGTGTAAGCCAACTATGTATCTCCCCTTTTATTATCTATACTACATGAGATGTTGTGAAGATTGCCTAACTTGCGACATTGTTTTCAATGCGGTTATGCCTCTAAGTCGTGCCTTGACACGTGGGAGCTATAGCCGCATCGAGGGCATTACATTGAGGCACTTGGGGAACCCAGTGATTGCCTGTATTTTTTGGAAATCCCGGGGTACCGTGTGATTCTCCTATGGACTGCCACCCAGGCTCAAAGGGATCATAAGATTATTCGTGCTAGAAACTTCCGTGTGCAGCCACATGCCATTATGGGCTCTGGCATAGTTGAGTAAGTTGTGGGAAACCTTTCCATGATGGGCTAGCAGATGTAGGGGATTGTAGGTGTACAGGCCTATCTATCGGTTAAGGGGACCTCTTCGAAAAGACTGTGTCTCGGTTATCCGTTCCTCAAAGATCATGTAGTGCGAGAAATTCAACGGAGGAGATCGAGTCTTGTGGGGAAAAGTGCACAAACCTCTACAGAGTGTACAAACTAGTCATGGTTAGCCGTGTCCCCGGTTATGGACATCTTGAGTATCTAGTTCTTGGATTATCATGTGGATCTCATCACTCTTAATATAAATATGGTTGAGTTATTAATTACTTTTAATTGGGATTGAGATGGGGTTTACCATTCTCAATGTTTTTCAACAAACTCTGTAGTTAAATAAAATATATTCCTTTGCAGTAGGGAAAAATTGGCTTTCTGCAAAACATATTAACCATATAGCCTCCACCAGCCATATATGCATATAGTGATAGCTTTATCCTGTTCATTACTCTCTTGTGTTACATTGCCAGCATATTCCATGTGCTGACCCGTTTCGGGCTGCAACATATTATGTTGCAGACTTTTCAGACGACGAGTAAGGAGCCTTAGGTCGTGGTCTTTCACTCAATGATGTAGTTGGAGTTGATGGACTCACTTTATCTTCGAAGCCTTCCGCTGTTATCGTATTAGATGGCCTTAAGCCATATTTATTGTATTAAGTTCTCTTTTGAGACATTCGATGTAATAAGTGTGTGATTGCTACTCTGTTATAAATCCTCAAGTACTGTGCGTGTCAGCATTACCGATCCAGGGATGACACTGATGCACAAAGATCAGGTTGTTTGTGGTCTGGTCGCTACATCCTACTAGGTGGCGGACTCCTCCCTCTCTTTGGCACACCCCAAGGCCAGCCGGCCTCCCCCCTTGCTCCTTTATATACGGGGGCAGGGGGCACCCTAGAACACACAAGTTGAACATTCATCCCTTAGTCGTGTGCGGTGCCCCCCTCCACCATAATCCACCTCGGTCATATCGTAGTGGTGCTTAGGCAAAACCCTGTTCCGGTAGGATCATCATCACCATCATCACGCCGTCATGCTGACGAAGCTCTCCCTCGACACTCTACTGGATCATCAGTTCGTGGGACGTCACCGAGCTGAACGTGTGCAGATCGCGGAGGTGTCGTACTTTTGGTACTAGGATTGCTCGATTATGAAGACGTACGACTACATCAACCGCGTTGTCATAACGCTTCCGCATATGGTTGTCGGTGGTCTGGGAACGGGGGTCCCTAGACTTGCCTCCTGCGGCCCACAGCGTGGCTCTGCGAGCGGGCCCGTGCGGCCCATCTTCACCAGCAAGGACTCAAGACCCTCGCGAGGGGACAAGCCTCGCGAGGAGGATGACACAAGACCTCCTCAGGAGCGGCCTCACCAGGATGGCTCGCGAGGGGCGGAGAGATTAAGGCCAGGCAAACCTCGCGAGGTTCCAGTGACATAAGCCGTGACGATCAAGGCCAGGCGGGCGCCAGCACGCACAGTGTCCTTGTTTCCTTTTTGGTGCTAAGGAAGCAGGCGCAGGCGTGGAGTACCGAGGCGTCAAGCAAAGGTTTCCATATCAGTGCAACAAGACCAAGACCAGGGGGACGGCAAGATAGAGGTCACCGTGGAGCCCAAGACGGCGTCACCACCAGAGCCTTTTGCAGGCGTAGACTGCTTTTCTCAGGATAAGCTGTACTAGCTGTCCCCTTTCTAATTTGCCGCTGTTGGCTCCCTTCCCACTCAATATTTGGGGAGAGGACTAGGGCCTCTATAAATAGGACTAGCCACCACTATAGCAGGGAGATCGATCCGAACAACCACAAGTCCACCAAGCACAAGAACACCTCTCCTTAGGAGGCTATTCTTCCCATTGTACTGTTCATCCTTAGCCCAAGAGGCAATCCACCACACCACACTGGAGTAGGGTATTACACCACAACGGTGGCCCGAACCAGTATAAATCTTGTGTCCTTTGTGTTGCGAGTTCGTCGAGTTAGCCCTTGAGATCTTAGGGAAGCTAGGATGTGGATCAGCAGGGGGAGATCTTCGCGCGCACCCAAGTGTTCGAACCTTAAGGGTTTTGCCGGAACCCGTGATCCAACATTTGGCGCGCCAGGTAGGGGTGCGCCGAAGCTTCCCTTTCGCCGCTCCGCGTCTCATTGCTCCATCGCCTCCATGACGGACGCTCGCCGTGCTCGCGCTTAGCGCCGGGCTGCCCTCGCCGCCCGCATCTCTCAGACGGCTCCCGTCGGCAGGCCACCCCGTCGTTCCCCGTCGCCTGCCGCCAACACCGCCACCGGCTCGGCGGGAACGAGCAGCAAGCATCCTCGTTGCACCCCTCGGTGTGGCGGGACGACTGCACCGCCACTCCATCGCTGACCCCGCCCGGCTCGTCATCCCATGATCCTCGCACTGCCATGGACGCGCAGGCCGCTCTGTGCATGGCGCGCGAGCTCCTGCACTACCGCCCAGTCGACGACCTCTACGAGGACTAGCTCGACCGCATCGCCGAGCTTGTCAGCGCCGCAGGAGGCTCCCCAGCGCCGTCCCTCTCACCACCTCACCCTCCACCAGCCTCGGGCGGCGTGGCCCATGGAGCGCCTCCACCACCTCTGCCCCAAGATGGAGTCTTGGCGCCCAGGCGTGTGGCCCCACGGCATGACCCGCCGCGTCCGGCGCCTGCGCAAGAAGAAAGAAGCTGCCAAGAAGTCCCTCGACCGCGAGAAAACGCCCCCGCGCTCCCTACGCCACCACGGCAAGACCGCGTGCCGCCTGCGGCGGCGGTGCACGAACCCTATCAAGGACAAGTTCTCCACCAGCGCAAAGTCCCGGTGACCACGGCAGGCTGCCGCGCCTTCACCGCTGAGCTGCGTAGCGTCGCTTGGTCGGGTAAGTTCAAGCCGGATCTGCCTCCTTGCTATGACGGCACCCCCGACCCCGCGGAGTTCCTGCAGCTCTATGAGCTGAGCATCGAGGCGGCCAACGGCGATGAGAAAGTCATGGCGAACTGGTTTCCCATGGCTCTCAAGGATGGTGCCCGCTCCTGGCTCCTGAACCTGCCTCCGGGCTCGATCTCCTCCTGGGACGAGATGCGCGACCGTTTCGTCGCCAACTTCCAGGGCACTCGCGACCGCCCACCGGCTGCGGGTGACCTACGCTGCGTCAAGCAACAACCAGGAGAGACCCTCCAGAAGTACATCCAGCGCTTCAACAACGTTCGCCTCAAGATCCCCAAGGTGACGGACGAGGCCATCATCTCTGTGTTTTCCGATGGCGTCCGCGACGTCAAGATGAAGGAGGAGCTCGCTATCCACGAGGAGCTGTGCACGTATCTAGAGCTGTTCAACCTGGCGACCAAGTGTGCAAGAGCTGAGGAGGGGCGCCTCTCCCTCCTCGAGCTCCTGGCTGCGGACCCGGAGGAGAAGAAAGCCAAGGCCAAAAACGTGAAGCGCAAGGGAGTAGCCGTGCTCGCGGCGGAGCTGGACACAAAGCGCAGCAGGGACCAGCCCAAGTCATCCAAGAGCAGCCGACCATTCTGCGCCTTCCACAACCTGCATAGCCACAACACCAGCGACTGCCAAGAGCTGAGAGCCATTCGAGAAGGACGCTTCGGTCGACGCCCCGAGCGCAATGACCGGCGGTATGGCCGAGGAGGAGGACGTGGTGGCTGACGCTGGGATGACCGTGGCCTGCACTAGGAGTGGCGCGACCGGCCTCGTGAGGACCACTGGCAGGATCAGCCTCGCGAGGGCACCTAGAGGGATCAGCCTCGTGAGGATCATCCTCAGGGCAACGCCGGTCTCCCTCCACTATCGCCACCACCAAGAAGGAACGACGACCACCACCAAGACGAGGGGGCTAGGGGCTTCCAGGAGCCGCGTGCCATCGCCTGCATCTTGGGTGGAGCTCAAGCCCCAGCCTCACAGCGTATCTTCAAGCAGTTTTCTCGTGAGGTGAATGCAGTCCTACCCAAGCTCGAGGCCACACGCCCGCTCAGGTGGTCCCAATGCGCCATCACATTCAGCTCAGCAGACCAACTCAAGTGCGCGGCTACTGCCGGCATCCTCCCGATGCTTTGTTCACCTATCATCAGCAACGTGCAAGTCACCAAGACCCTCATCGACGGCGGTGCAGGACTCAACGTCCTGTCTGTCGAGACGTTCGACAGTCTCCGAGTGCCAGATGATCAGCTTCAGCCCACCGAGCCTTTCTCAGGAGTGACCGACGGCTCCACCACGCCGATCGGTCAGGTCCGCCTCCCAATCACCTTCTGACAGCGCAACAACTACAGCACCGAGCTCATTGACTTCGACGTCGCCCACATCCGTTTGCCATACAATGTCATCCTCGGGGATCCGGCCATGGCCAAGTTCATGGCCATGACGCACCACGGCCACAATGTCCTCAAGATGCCAGGAAGCGGCGGGATCATCACAGTCCCCTGCGAATAAAGAGATGTGCTATGCTCCCTCGAGCGCGCCTTCCAAGAAGCATCAATCGAAGACCCCAGCAACAATGCAGCTCGGTACCCTCCTGAGGTCGTCCCCAAGAAGAAGAAGAAGCAACTCCGTGCCGGACCTCGGGAGGGCAACGCCGCAGGTGGCGCCTCGTCAAGATCAGCGCCCACACCTGGGGCGTCTCCCTCTATCGCATAGGAAGGCGCGCCCGGCGTCCTCCTCGGGAAGGGCTCGAGGGCTCTCTTTTGGAGGGCCTTAGACCTTGCCAACGTCACGAGGGAGGCGCTCGGGCACCACTTGAAGGCATGTTTCGCGGCATGTCTCCTTCAGGAGGACACTGGGCAAGGAGCACCCGGCGCTCAGGAGTTCATCACCAAGGTATCACAGGAGCTTCAGGAAGCAAGAGCAATACGAGGAGACCGCCGCCCACCTGGCGCTGCTCCCCATCCAGGCGAGGGTGGTGAGCTACGCGTCTGCATCGACATACCAGGGCTCAACCTGATAGAGGCTAAGGTGTCCTGATGTTTCGATGAGATGGTGGCTATCGTTTTCTGTGGGAGTCGACCTTGACGATCCGACTACGAACGTGCGAGACGTCGCGCCTTAGAAATCGCTAAACCAACTTCCGAGGGTTATTGACCACGCCGGAGCACGATCAACCTGACCACGAGGGTCTGTTTCCTGCGAGCAAACGAAGAACTAGCAAGAAACTGAGATTGCAATCGGGATACTGCGAATATAAGATGAAAGCTTTATTGATCAAGGTGGGGTTCTGTGACGTCTTGGTCTGGTCGTTGGACACAAACGAAGTACGCGAAGTTGCAGCTATGGCGAACTTTTAATCTATACAAAACCCAAAGTCTAAATAATGCCCTAAGGGATGTATATATGGAGGAAGAGGGGGGAATTTCGTGGCCCTTGAGGGTGGGGTCCGAAACCAACCCTAACTCTTGTTTCCCCACACATACGGACTCTAAAAATAGCCTATACTTAAGTATTCCGAAATTACATGGGCCTGGCCCATTAATAAGGTGACGCAGCACCTAGAATAGCCTATGGACGAATATTATGAAGTGGCATCTTGTATATTTCGTCCAAGGCTTCATGCACTCCTTATGGCGGCTTCAAAGTCCTGAAATCATCACTTGTAACTCCGTTCTTGATCCCCTTGCGCATGCCATCAACTCCATGCGTGTTCTTGCTCCAATGTTCATCCTTCTCCAAGCTAGGCCCTTCATTTGTAAGCAAAACAAATGTATCCAATTTAGGCAGCATCATAATCTCATGAACATTAAAATCATTACCAAGAAACGAAAGTACCTGGTAATTTAATTGGCGTGTGCGAGCTCTAGTAATTGGTCCAGTATATGTAACAGTAGGGGTTGTGGGTGTAACAATGGTATTGATGTCCTCATCATCCTCCCCTTCTTGAAATGAAGTCGTCCTCGACGGAAGCGCATCTTCCTCACCCAAATAAGGCTTCAAATCTGCAATGTTAAAAGTGGGACTAACCCCAAAATCTACAGGTAGCTCAAGTTTATATCCATTATCATTTATTTTCTCTAACACCTTAAAAGGACCATCAGCACGTGGCATTAGCTTTGATTTGCGCAGATTAGGAAATCTATCTTTACGCAAATGTAACCAAACAAGATCTCCAGGCGCAAACACAACATGTTTTCTACCCTTATCTCCAGCAAGTTTATATTTAGCATTCATACACTCAATGTTTTCCTTAGTTAACTCATGCATTTTTAAAATCAATTCAGAACGTTCTTTAGCATCAAAATTAACCTTCTCTGAAGATGGAAGAGGCAACAAATCAATAGGTGCACGAGGTAGGAAACCATACACAATTTCAGAAGGGCACATCTTAGTAGTAGAATGCAATAACGCTTATAAGCAAATTCAATATGAGGCAAGCATTCTTCCCACATTTCTTGTTATTCTTCAAAACAGCCCTAAGCATAGTAGACAATGTTCTATTGACTACTTCAGTTTGTCCATCAGTTTGGGGGTGACAAGTAGTACTAAAAAGCAGCTTAGTCCCCAACTTAGCCCATAAACATCTCCAAAAGTGGCTAAGAAATTTAGTATCACGATCTGAAACAATAGTATTTGGCACACCATGTAAGCGAATAATTTCACGAAAGAACAAATCAGCAACATTAACAGCATCATCGCTTTTATGACATGGTATAAAGTGTGCCATTTTCGAGAACCTATCCACGACAACAAATATGCTATCCCTCCCCTTCTTTGTTCGAGGTAAACCTAAAACAAAGTCCATAGATATATCCTCCCAAGGAACACTAGGTACAGGCGAAGGCATATATAAACCATGAGGATTGAGTCGTGACTTAGCTCTTTGACATGTAGTGCAGCGAGCAACAAAACGCTCAACATCCCGTCTCATCTTTGGCCAAAAGAAATGTGTAGCAAGTATATCCTCCGTCTTCTTGACGCCAAAGTGTCCCATTAATCCTCCTCCATGCGCCTCCTGCAACAACAAAAGACGAACGGAGCTAGCTGGAATGCATAGCTTGTTAGCACGAAACACAAATCCATCGTTAAGAACGAACTTGTTCCAAGTTCTCCCTTCCTTACAATTCTGCAATACATCTTTAAATTCAGCATCATGAACATATTGATCTTTGATGGTCTCCAAACCAAATATTTTAAAGTCAAGTTGTGAAAGCATAGTATAACGACGAGACAAGGCATCAGCTAACATTTTCTTTACCCTTCTTGTGTTTAATGACATAAGGGAAAGTCTCAATGAATTCAACCCATTTAGCATGTCTACGGTTCATTGCTTGACTTTTAATGTGTTTCAAAGATTCATGATCAGAATGTATAACAAATTCCTTGGGCCATAAATAATGTTGCCATGTTTCTAAGGTTCGAAGAAGAGCATATAATTCTTTATCATAAGTAGAATAGTTCAGACTAGGCCCACTCAATTTTTCAGAAAAGTATGCAATAGGTTTTCCATCTTGTAATAACACACCTCCTAATCCAATTCCACTAGCATCACATTCAAGCTCAAAAGTCTTATTGAAATCAGGAAGTTGGAGTAAAGGAGCATGTGTCAACTTATCTTTCAATACCGTGAAGGCTTCTTCCTGTGCGGTACCCCAAACAAAAGGCACATCCTTCTTTGTAAGCTCGTTGAGAGGTGCAGCAATGGTGTTGAAATCTCTCACAAAATGCCTATAGAAACCAGCGAGGCCAAGGAAACTCCTCACTTGTGTGACCGTTTTGGGCTGCGGCCAACTCTCAATAGCTTCAATCTTGGCTTTATCAACTTCAATTCCCTGTGGAGTAACAACATAGCCAAGAAAAGATACTCGGTCGGTGCAAAAGGTGCACTTTCCAAGGTTTCCAAACAAACGTGCATCACGTAGAGCAATAAAAACAGCACGTAAATGTTCCAAATGTTCCTCCAAAGATTTGCTATAAATCAATATGTCATCAAAGTAAACTACCACAAATCGTCCAATGAAAGCACGTAAAACTTCGTCCATTAACCTCATGAAAGTACTAGGTGAATTAGTTAACCCAAAAGGCATGACTAACCACTCATATAATCCAAACTTAGTTTTAAATGCTGTTTTCCATTCATCACCCAATTTCATACAAATTTGATGGTATCCACTACGCAAATCAACTTCTGAGAATATTGTAGAGCCACTCAATTCATCAAGCATATCATCTAGCCTAGGAATAGGATGACGATAACGAATAGTAATATTATTAATGCCTCTACAATCAACGCACATACGCGACGTACCATCCTTTTTCGGCACTAAAATGATAGGAACAGCACAAGGACTAAGGGATCCGCGTATATAACCTTTGTCGAGCAGTTCTTGTACTTGACGCATAATCTCCTTCGTCTCCTCTGGATTGGTACGGTATGGTGCACGGTTGGGTAGCGAAGCACCGGGAATTAAGTCAATTTGATGCTCAATCCCTCGAATAGGTGGTAATCCCGGTGGCACGTCTTGTGGAAAGACGTCAGCGAACTCCTGCAAAATGTTAGTGACAGCAGGGGGCAAAGAGGAAGGCACGTCCTCGAATGAAAATAATGCCTCTTTGCACACAAAAGCATAGCAAACAGATTTTCTAAAATCTAGCTCATCAATATCAGATTTGGTGGCAAGTAAACATGCACTTTTCAATTTAATTTCAGAAACAACAGTAGATGGTTTATTATTAGGCTTCATTTGGTGCTCAAATTCTTTTGCCACAATCTGATTTTCACTCTTATTTGTCTCCTGTTTTGCTTTATTAGCTCTATTAATATCATCTTTCAAAATGGAATCAGGAGTCATAGGAAGCAAAGTAATATTTTTATCGTTATGAACAAGAGTATACTGATTGTTTCTACCATGGTGTACAGAATTTTTATCAAATTGCCATGGTCTGCCAAGTAATAAGGAACATGCTTGCATAGGTACCACATCACAATCAACATAATCAGCATATGTAGAGATACTAAAATGCACACGAACAATACGTGTTACCTTAACCTTGCCGCTGTTGTTGAACCATTGGATGTAGTAAGGATGTGGATGTGGTCTTGTGGTGAGAGATAGCTTCTCCACCATCTCCATGCGAACCAAGTTATTGCAGCTCCCTCCATCTATGATCACGCGAACAGAACGTTCCTTCACAACTCCCTTTGTATGGAACAAATTATGCCTCTAATTTTGCTCAGCTTGTGTAACCTGCACACTCAAAACACGTTGAGCAACTAAACATTCATACCTGTCAGCATCTTCAGGAGCCATGTATTGCGTCTCATGATCAGAATCGTCTCCACCGTGTTCTTCACGTGTAATAAGAGCCAAAGTCTCCTCATCATAGTCACTAGCGGACTCATACCCACCATCCTCAGTAACAATCATCACACGCTTAGATGGGCATTCTCTCGCATAATGACCTCCACCCTTGCAACGTCGACAAATAATATCATGTGTTTGCCCTGTTGATGCCATGGATGAAGAAGAGCTCTTTGCAGGCCCAGAAGGTGTGCTCTTGGCAGATAGTGGTGATTGTGCCTGCTTTATTGTATCACGGTTGGAGGTGGCAGCCGACGGAGGCGCCGGTGTAGCAGAACGTGTGGAAGTAGATGATGCACGTGGTGTCCATGATGAAGGTCGACCTGCAGAAAAGTTAGTCCGCGCCAATGCCTGTCGATCCTGCACTTCACGTTCAGCTTTACAAGCAAGATGGAATAAACGAGTGATATTAGTATACTCCTTATACTCTAGAATCATCTGAATCTCTCTATTTAATCCACCCATAAAACGTGCAAGCATAGCTTCATTCTCCTCAACAATACCACATCTAATCATGCCAGTTTGTAATTCCTGATAATATTCTTCTACAAAAAAAATTCCCTGTCTTAAGCGCTGCAATTTTTGAAGTAATTCACGTTGATAATATGGTGGAACCCAACGAGTACGCATAGCAGTTTTCAAAGCAGCCCGAGTAGCCGGAATAGGATATAATCTACAATGCTCAGACCACCAAACACATGCAAAACTAGTGAATGCACAAACAGCAGCAGGAACACGTCTCTCCTCGGGATATTGTAAACATGTAAATCGTTGTTCAGTTCCTAACTCCCAAGTAAGATATATATCAGGAACATATCTACCCTCAAATGGTGGAATATTCAATTTTAGTTTAGGGAGATGGTCATGATCTCGTACCTGAGGGTGAACCCTACCATTGCCATTATTTGCATGTGGACGACCTGATGGTTGCTGTGCTGGTGGTGGCACGTAGTTCTGATTTTGATCAACCTCATCCTCATAATCTCCCACATAATCATCCTCCTCCACATCAGCAGTAGGAGCCACAGAAGTATCAACAGCAGCACCAGCAGTTTGGCCCGACTGAAGAGGGACACGGCTCGCTCGGCGGAGGGCTGTTTCCCGACGTGGAGGTAGTCGATGTTGTTGCTGTTGTTGCAGAGGTGCGGCAGGAGCAGCCGGTGGTGGTGGTGGAAAACGCGAAAGCAATTCAGCAAACTTGTTATCGAGCTTTGTTTCAAACGTCTTCTCCATGCCATCTATCTTCTCCATGGCCTCTTCAAATCTGTTTATCACATCTTGCACCTGTCCACTCATCATTTGCTGAAACGTATCATGAAGCTCCTTGTTCGTCAAGTTCTCCCAGTCAGTCTCGTCGGCTTGTGATCCTGGCATGGTTAGCAGTAATAGAAACACACAAGAATATGATCCTACAGACTACTAACAAGTGGTGGTGGTGGTGGGTGTCACAAATCCGTCAAGCAAATCTCAAATTCTTACCAGTTCTTACCCAGTAGCAGACGGTGATCGGCAACCATTGTAGTCAAAACTCTCAAAAGCTTGGATAGAGCGATTGCCAGGGAGAGTCAAACGCACGACGTAGATGTATGTGGAGCTGGGAAGGCTTATAGTATGGTAGCAAAAAGGGTCAGCAATAATCAATTCAGAGAGGCAAAGTTGAATAAACGCTCAACGACGGTACTGTGATGGTCCTAGGCTAGACCGTGCTAGAGACGCGAGCCTAGAACACTAACAAAATCATGGCGCTGCACGTAAATAAGGGAAAAGCACACTCTGGAACTCTTCTTTTTTTGCTCTTTTTTTGCGCTCCTCTTTTTTTTGCGAAAAATCACTATAATGGCGAGTGTCTCAAAACTCTTCCCTCGTCAAACTGATAGGATGGGCACGAAATTTTTTTTTCACTTTTTTCGGAAATCAGGGCAGCGACGACAAAAAAGTGCGACAAAAAATCACTATGATGGCACATGGCTCAAAAGACTCAGAAAAGCCTAAAAATAGGATAGGGAAAAAAATTTGCCCGTGAAAATTTTGGCCTAAAAACTGCCCGGGGGTCTCCAGACTCTTTTTTTTTTCGAGACCTACGCACGCAAGGAAACACGAATCAGAATTTAGATTGATCTCAAGAACAAACCTAATATGAGAAGAACTCAGATTAGTGGTGGATATATGGTTGTGGTATATGGCAGCGGTGGTGGTATATGGTAGCGGTGGTGGTATATGGATACAGATTGGTGGTGGTATATGGATACGGATTGGTGGTGGTATATGGATACAGATTGGTGGTGGTATATGGATACGGATTGGTGGTGGTATATGGATATGGATTCAGAGCGGTGGCGGATAAGCAAAAGTGGTAGATGGGCGATGATGATGGTGCGGCGGCGGCGTGACAACTTATGACCAGAACTCGAAACTCTAAAAGACTAGACTCTAAGACCAGCAACTTGACACGACGATGCAACCGCAAATTCAACAAAACAAAAACCCTAAAAAGATTATGCAAAGGCTCAGATTGGTTCGGATATGATGAACTAACCCTAATTTTTTTTCTGGCTTTTTCGTGGACTGTAGGTATGAAGAACAGACTCGATCTAATCTACGAAAAACTGTAAAATCTCACCGAGCAACCTGGAAATCTGATACCACTTGATAGAGGCTAAGGTGTCCCGATGTTTCGATGAGATGGTGGCTATCGTTTTCTGTGGGAGTCGACCTTGACGATCCGACTACGAACGTGCGAGATGTCGCGCCTTAGCAATCGCTAAACCAACTTCCGAGGCCGGAGCACGATCAACCTGACCACGAGGGTCTGTTTCCTGCGAGCAAACGAAGAACAAGCAAGAAACTGAGATTGCAATCGGGATATTGCGAATATAAGATGAAAGCTTTATTGATCAAGGTGGGGTTCTGTGACGTCTTGGTCTGGTCGTTGGACACAAACAAAGTACGCGAAGTTACAGCTATGGCGAACTTTTAATCTAAACAAAACCCAAAGTCTAAACGACGCCCTAAGGGCTGTATATATGGAGGAAGAGGGGGGGAATTTCGTGGCCCTTGAGGGTGGGGTCCGAAACCAACCCTAACTCTTGTTTCCCCACACATACGGACTCTAAAAATAGCCTATACTTAAGTATTTCGAAATTACATGGGCCTGGCCCATTAATAAGGTGACGCAGCACCTAGAATAGCCTATGGACGAATATTATGAAGTGGCATCTTGTATATTTCGTCCAAGGCTTCATGCACTCCTTATGGCGGCTTCAAAGTCCTGAAATCATCACTTGTAACTCCGTTCTTGATCCCCTTGCGCATGCCATCAACTCCATGCGTGTTCTTGCTCCAATGTTCATCCTTCTCCAAGCTAGGCCCTTCATTTGTAAGCAAAACAAATGTATCCAATTTAGGCAGCATCATAATCTCATGAACATTAGAATCATTACCAAGAAACAAAAGTACCTGGTAATTTAATTGGCGTGCGCGAGCTCTAGTAATTGGTCCAGTATATGTAACAGTAGGGGCTGTGGGTGTAACAATGGTATTGATGTCCTCATCACAACCGAGCCGCATCTCAGGAGCGCTTTTGGCCCTCACGTGTTGGGCGCTGAGAAGGTCCACCTCACAGCTACGTTCGCATGCCGTTTGGCCTGCCGAGTGTGGCCGCTGCCTTCCGGCGCAACCTGCGGAGCATCATGGCGGGTCAGGAGGCCAGGCACCACGCAGTCCTGACGGAGATGGAGACGGTCCTCAAGGAACCGCCGGGACCCCCGGAGCCTCCTGAGGCTCAGGGCCCGGTGGCTCGTGAGGGGCAATCCCTTCGCCATGTACGTTCAGCTGCCTCAACACCCCTTCATCAACAGAACCAGGTTGTCTAACCACCTCGCAAGACCAAGACAGCGAACAAGAATCAAGACCAGGCGCAACCCGCCTCGAGGTAGGGCCTCGTGAGTCCCGCGCTGACTCACGAGTGCCCAGACACACCTCGTCTAGCCCTGTCGTGCAAGCCACGTGTCAGGGCGGGGCTGTACACGCCCCGGGGGCTCTCCGCAGTAAGGGGTCCCCTCCCACATACCGAAAGCGAATCGACAATCACCACGGTGATCGGTGCCCTTCCTCGCGCTAACTTGTAGGAACTTCCTGAAGGCTACAGCAGGCGGTACCGCGGACTCTCCCTCTTTTCCCATGCGATTCGCTTGCGCGTTAAAAGGGGGGCTCCTGAGCATCGCGTCTCAGGAGCTCTTACTGGCTCTCCAGCCCTCACCCCCTGGCCTTGACCATGGCACACGACCTGGCATACCAGCGACGGCTGAGCTCGCTCGAGGGGCGGGACCTGAGGACGTAGAGCACCAAGAAGAACATGGAGAGGAGGGGGAGGCCCACACAGGTCTGCCCTAGCTACTCAACAGCGGCCGACGCCCAAGCCTTGCGTCTCGCGAGGAACCAACCCCAGATTGCCAAGATAAGTTTCACGCTCAATCAACCGCTACAGCGCAGAGTTCTCATTTGTGTAGCCCCGCTGCGGCGACGTAGTCTCCCTCTCCTACCTCTCGGCGGTCGCTTGCGAGCCAAAGGGGACCTCCTGAGAATCGCGTCTCAGGGGCTCTTACTGGACCTCGGGCCGCTCACCTCCTGGCCTTGACCACGACACGCGACCTGGCATACCAGTGACGGCTGAAGCCTGCATGGGAACCGGGACCTGTCAGCATAGAGCACCACGCCGTCGCGAGGTTGGAAACGGGAAACTGAGCTGGAATGGAGCACGCACATGCACAATTTCATAATAAGGATAATGTCGACAAAGGATACTACAGACGCCTTACACGCCCCAGCGGGGTCCATTTCTTGATTCCTCGCAGGGAACAAAAGGAAAGAACTTAGGGAATCCTAACTACACGTGATGAGGACATCAATACCATTGTTACACCCACAGCCCCTGTAGCTATACATACTGGACCAATTACTAGAGCTCGCGCACGCCAATTGAATTATCAGGTACTTTCGTTTCTTGGTAACGATTCTAATGCTCATGAGAATATGATGCTGCCTAAATTGGATACATTTGTTTTGCTTACAAATGAAGGGCCTAGCTTGGACAAGAAAGATGAACCTTGGAGCAAGTTCAAGCATGGAAATGATGGCATGCGCAAGGGGAACAAGAACGGAGTTACAAGTGATGATTCTAGGACACTGAAGCCACCATAATGAGTGCATGAAGCATGGGATGAAATATACAAGATGCCACTTCATAAATTTCGTCCAGAGGCTATTTTAGGTGCTGCGTCACCTTATTATTGGGCCAGGCCCATGTATTTTCAAAGTACTTAAGTATAGGCTGTTTTTAGAGTCCATATGTGTGGGAAACAAGACTTAGGGTTGGTTTCGGACCCCTCCACCAAGGGCCACGAAATTCCCCCTCTATCCTCCATATATACAGCCCTTAGGGCATCGTTTAGACTTTGGGTTTTGTTTAGATTAAAAGTTCGCCATAGCTGCAACTTCGCGTACTTCGTTTGTGTCCAACGACCAGACCAAGACGTCACAGAACCCCACCTTGATCAATAAAGCTTTCATCTTATATTCGCAATATCCAGATTGCAATCTCAGTTTCTTGCTTGTTCTTCATTTGCTCGCAGGAAACAGACCCTCGTGGTCAGGTTGATCGTGCTCCGGCGTGGTCAATAACCCCTCGGAAGTTGGTTTAGCGATTGCTAAGGCGCGACGTCTCGCACGTTCGTAGTCGGATCGTCAAGGTCGACTCCCATAGAAATGATAGCCACCATCTCATCGAAACATCGGGACACCTTTGCCTCTATCAACACATGCCCCTGTGGATGATGCCATCATCAACAGTGGGCCACCAGAGGCCGGCGCCAACCTCATCCAGATCAGCGGCGTCGGCGGCCTGACGCTGATGAGGACATCAATACCATTGTTACACTCACAGCTGCTGCTGCTATACATACTGGACCAATTACTAGAGCTCGCGCACGCCAATTGAATTATCAGGTACTTTCGTTTCTTGGTAACGATTCTTCTCATGAGAATATGATGCTGCCTAAATTGGATACATTTGTTTTGCTTACAAATGAAGGGCCTAGCTTGGACAAGAAAGATGAACCTTGGAGCAAGTTCAAGCATGGAAATGATGGCATGCGCAAGGGGAACAAGAATGGAGTTACAAGTGATGATTCCAGGACTCTGAAGCCACCATAATGAGTGCATGAAGCAAGGGACGAAATATACAAGATGCCACTTCATAAATTTCGTCCAGAGGCTATTTTAGGTGCTGCGTCACCTTATTATTGGGTCAGGCCCATGTATTTTCGAAATACTTAAGTATAGGCTGTTTTTAGAGTCCGTCTGTGTGGGGAAACAAGAGTTAGGGTTGGTTTCGGACCACTCCTCCAAGGGCCACGAAATTCCCCCTCTCTCCTCCATATATACAGCCCTTAGGGCATCGTTTAGACTTTGGGTTTTGTTTAGACTAAAAGTTCGCCATAGCTGCAACTTCGCGTACTTCGTTTGTGTCCAACGACCAGACCAAGACGTCACAGAACCCCACCTTCATTAATAAAGCTTTCCTCTATTATTCGCAATATCCAGATTGCAATCTCAGTTTCTTGCTTGTTCTTTGTTTGCTCGCAGGAAATAGACCCTCGTGGTCAGGTTGATCGTGCTCCGGCGTGGTCAATAACCCTTGCAAGTTGGTTTAGCGATTGCTAAGGCGCGACGTCTTCGCACGTTCGTAGTCGGATCGTCAAAGTCGACTCCCACAGAAAACAATATCTATCTCATCCAAACATCGGGACACCTTTGCCTCTATCAAGTGGTATCAGAGCTTCAGATTACTCGGTGAGATTTTACAGTTTTTCGTAGTTTAGATCGAGTCTGTTCTTCATACCTAGAGTCCACGAAAAAGCCACAAAAAAATTAGGGTTAGTTCACCATATCTGAACCAATCTGAGCCATTGCATAATATTTTTAGGGTTTTGTATTGTTGAGTTTGTGGTTGCATCGTCGTGTCTAGTTGCTGGTCTTAGTGTCTAGTTCTTTAGAGTTTCGAGTTCTGTTCACAAGTAGTCACGCCGCCGCCGCATCATCATCATCACCGCTGCCATATACCACCATCATCGTCATCGCTGCCATATACCACCATCGTCATCACCGCTGCCATATACCACATATCCACCGCCATCACGCCAATCCGAGTCCACCTGCAACATACATCCGCCACCAGTCCGAGTTCCACCAGATTCATCGCCGCCACCAGTCCGAGTTCCACCGGATTCATCTCTGCGATTAGTCCTAGTCCGAGTCCAGTATTTTGTTACTCTATTTTGGATTTCCAGATCACGCGATACTCCGAGTCGTGATAGCGTAGGACTCCCGAACTTTCGTGCTACCCGCAGAAGAAAAATAGTTCCAAACTCCAAAAAAAACTAAGTCTGGAAAATTCTGGCTAGGCAGTTTTTGGACCATTTATAGAATTTTTCGAAAAAAATTGTTGCGGAGCAAAAAAAAGAGGAAAAAACATGCAAAAAAGTGAAAAAAAAGAAAAAAAAAATCAAAGCGTGATCCTCCTTTGTTTACGTGCAGCGTCATGATTTTGTTAGTGTTCTAGGCTTGCGTCTCTAGCATGGTCTAGCCTAGGACCAGCACAGTACCGTCGTTGAGCATTTATTCAACTTTGCATCTCTGAATTGATTATTGCTGGCCCTTTTTGCTACCATATTATAAGCCTTCCCAGCTCCACATACATCTACGTCATGCGTTTGACTCTACCTGGTAATCGCTCTATCCAAGCTTTGAGCGTTTTGACTACGACGGTTGCCGATCACCGCCTGCTGCTGGGTAAGAACTGGTAAGGATTTGAGATTTGGTTGATGGATTTGTGACACCACCACCACCTCTTGTTAGTAGTCTGTAGGATCATATTCTTGTGTGTTTCTATTGCTACTAACCAAGGCAGGATCACAAGCCGACGAGACTGACTGGGAGAACATGACGAATAAGGAGTTGCATGATAAATTTCAGCAAATGATGAGTGTACAGGTGCAAGATGTGCTAAAAAGATTTGAAGAGGCCATGGAGAAGATAGATGGCATGGATAAGACGTTCGAAACAAAGCTCGATAACAGGTTTAATGAATTGCTCGCGCGTCTTCCACCACCACCACCGGCTGCACCTAATGCACCTCTACAACAACAACAACAACAACAACAACAATGACGACTACCTCCACATAACGAAACATCCCTCCGCCGAGCAAGCCGTCTCCCTCTTGCACCTGGCCAAACTGTTGGTGCTGCTGTTGATACTTCTGTGGCTCCTGCTGCTGATGCGGAGGAGGATGATTTTGCGGGAGATTACGAGGATGAGGTTGATCAAAATCAGAACTACGTGCAACCACCAGCACCGCAACCACCAGGTCTTCCACATGCAAATAATGGCAGTGGTAGGGCTCACCTTCAGGTACGAGATCATGACCATCTCCCTAAATTGAAATTGAATATTCCACCATTTGAGGGTAGATATGTTCCTGATATATATCTTACTTGGGAGTTAGAAACTGAACAATGATTTACATGTTTACAATATCCAGAGGAGAGACGTGTTCTTGCTGCTGTTTGTGCATTCACTAGTTTTGCATGTGTTTGGTGGTCTGAGCATTGTAGATTATATCCTATTCCAGCTACTTGGGCTTCTTTGAAAACTGCTATGCGTACTCGTTGGGTTCCACCATATTATCAACGTGAATTACTTCAAAAATTGCAGTGTTTAAGACAAGGAAAAAATTATGTAGAAGAATATTATCAGGAATTACAAACTGGCATGATTAGATGTGGTATTGTTGAGGAGAATGAAGCTATGCTTGCACGTTTTATGGGTGGATTAAATAGAGAGATTCAGACCATTCTAGAGTATAAGGAGTATACTAATATCACTCATTTATTCCATCTTGCTTGTAAAGCTGAACGTGAAGTGCAGGATCGACAGGCATTGGCGCGAACTAACTTTTCTGGAGGTCGATCTTCATCATGGACACCACGTGCATCCTCTACTTCCACTCCACCAGCACCTCCATCAGGTGCCACCTCCAGCAGTGATACAAGAAAGCAGGCACAACCACCACTATCTGCCAAGAGCAAACCTCCCGAGCCTGCGCAGAGCTCTTCTTCTTCCATGGCATCAACAGGGCACACCAGTGATATTATTTGTCTTCGTTGTAAGGGAAGAGGACATTTTGCGAGAGAATGCAAATCTCAGCATGTGATGATTGCTACTGAGGATGGTGGGTATGAGTCCGCTAGTGACTATGATGAGGAGACTTTGGCTCTTATTACACGTGAAGAACATGGTGGAGATGATTCTGATCATGAGACGCAATACATGGCTCCTGAAGATGCTGACAGGTATGAATGTTTAGTTGCTCAACGTGTTTTGAGTGTGCAGGTCACACAAGATGAGCAAAATTAGAGGCATACTTTGTTCCATACAAAGGGAGTTGTGAAGGAACGTTCTGTTCGCGTCATCATAGATGGAGGGAGCTGCAACAACTTGGCTAGCATGGAGATGGTGGAGAAGCTATCTCTCACCACAAGACCACATCCACATCCTTACTACATCCAATGGTTCAATAACAGCGGCAAGGTTAAGGTAACACGTACTGTTCGTGTGCATTTTAGTATCTCTGCATATGCTGATTATGTTGATTGTGATGTGGTACCTATGCAAGCATGTTCCTTATTACTTGGTAGACCATCGCAATTTGATAAAAATTCTGTACACCATGGTAGAAACAATCAGTATACCCTTGTTCACAAGGATAATAATATTACTTTGCTTCCTATGACTCCTGATTCCATTTTGAAAGATAATATTAATAGATCTAACAAAGCAAAATAGGAGAAACATAAGAGTGAAAATCAGATTGTGGCAAAAGAATTTGAGATACAAATGAAGCCTAATAATAAACCAACTAGTGTTGCTTCTGAAATTAAATTGAAAAGTGCATGTTTACTTGCCACCAAATCTGATATTGATGATCTAGATTTTAGCTAATCTGTTTGCTACGCTTTTGTGTGCAAAGAGGCATTATTTTCATTCGAGGGCATGCCTTCCTCTTTGCCTCCTGCTGTCACTAACATTTTGCAGGAGTTCGCTGACGTCTTTCCACAAGACGTGCCACCGGGATTACCACCTATTCGAGGGATTGAGCATCAAATTGACTTAATTCCCAGTGCATCATTACTCAACCGTGCGCCATACCGTACCAATCCAGAGGAGATGAAGGAGATTATGCGTCAAGTACAGGAGCTGCTCAACAAAGGTTATATACGTGAATCCCTTAGTCCTTGTGCTGTTCCTATCATTTTAGTGCCGAAAAAGGATGGTACGTCGCGTATGTGTGTTGATTGTAGAGGCATTAATAATATAACTATTCATTATCGTCATCCTATTCCTAGGCTAGACAACATGCTTGATGAATTGAGTGGCTCTACAATATTCTCCAAAGTTGATTTGCGTAGTGGATACCATCAAATTCGTATGAAATTGGGAGATGAATGGAAAACAGCATTTAAAACTAAGTTCGGATTATATGAGTGGTTAGTCATGCCTTTTGGGTTAACTAATGCACCTAGTACTTTCATGAGGTTAATGAACGAAGTTTTACGTGCTTTCATTGGACGATTTGTGGTAGTCTATTTTGATGATATACTGATTTATAGTAAATCTTTGGAGGAACATTTGGAACATTGACGTGCTATTTTTATTGCTCTACGTGATGCACGTTCGATTGGTAACCTTGGAAAGTGCACATTTTGCACTGACCGAGTATCTTTTCTTGGCTATGTTGTTACTCCACAGGGAATTGAAGTTGATAAAGCCAAGATTGAAGCTATTGAGAGTTGGCCGCAGCCCAAAACGGTCACACAAGTGAGGAGTTTCCTTGGCCTCGCTGGTTTCTATAGGCGTTTTGTGAGAGATTTCAACACCATTGCTGCACCTCTCAACGAGCTTACAAAGAAGGATGTGCCTTTTGTTTGGGGTACCGCACAGGAAGAAGCCTTCAAGGTATTGAAAGATAAGTTGACACTTGCTCCTTTACTCCAACTTCCTAATTTCAATAAGACTTTTGAGCTTGAATGTGATGCTAGTGGAATTGGATTAGGAGGTGTGTTATTACAAGATGGCAAACCTGTTGCATACTTTTTTGAAAAATTGAGTGGGTCTAGTCTGAACTATTCTACTTATGATAAAGAATTATATGCTCTTGTTCGGACCTTAGGAACATGGCAACATTATTTATGGCCCAAGGTATTTGTTATACATTCTGATCACGAATCTTTGGAACACATTAAAAGTCAAGCAAAACTGAACCGTAGACATGCTAAATGGGTTGAATTCATTGAGACTTTCCCTTATGTCATTAAACACAAGAAGGGTAAAGAAAATGTTATTGCTGATGCTTTGTCTCATCGTTATACTATGCTTTCACAACTTGACTTTAAAATATTTGGTTTGGAGACCATCAAAGATCAATATATGCATGATGATGAATTTAAAGATGTATTGCAGAATTGTAAGGAAGGGAGAACTTGGAACAAGTTCGTTCTTAATGATGGATTTGTGTTTCGTGATAACAAGCTATGCATGCCAGCTAGCTCCGTTCGTCTTTTGTTGTTGCAGGAGACGCATGGAGGAGGATTAATGGGACACTTTGGCATCAAGAAGACGGAGGATATACTTGCTACACGTTTCTTTTGGCCAAAGATGAGACGGGATGTTGAGCGTTTTGTTGCTCGCTGCACTACATGTCAAAAAGCTAAGTCACGACTCAATCCTCATGCTTTATATATGCCTTTGCCTGTACCTAGTGTTCCTTGGGAGGATATATCTATGGACTTTGTTTTAGGTTTACCTCGAACAAAGAAGGGGAGGGATAGCATATTTGTTGTCATGGATAGGTTCTCGAAAATGGCACACTTTATACCATGTCATAAAAGCGATGATGCTGTTAATGTTGCTGATTTGTTCTTTCATGAAATTATTTGCTTGCATGGTGTGCCAAATACTATTGTTTCAGATCGTGATACTAAATTTCTTAGCCACTTTTGGAGATGTTTATGGGCTAAGTTGGGGACTAAACTGCCTTTTAGTACTACATGTCACCCCCAAACTGATGGACAAACTGAAGTAGTCAATAGAACATTGTCTACTATGCTTAGGGCTTTTTTGAAGAATAATAAGAAAATGTGGGAAGAATGCTTGCCTCATTTGAATTTGCTTATAATCGTTCATTGCATTCTACTACTAAGATGTGCCCTTTTGAAATTTTGTGTGGTTTCCTACCTCGTGCACCTATTGATTTGTTGCCTCTTCCATCTTCAGAGAAGGTTAATTTTGATGCTAAACAACATGCTGAACTGATTTTAAAAATGCATGAGTTAACTAAGGAAAACATTGAGCGTATGAATGCTAAATATAAACTTGCTGGAGATAAGGGTAGAAAACATGTTGTGTTTGCACCTGGAGATCTTGTTTGGTTACATTTGCGCAAGGATAGATTTCCTAATTTGCGCAAAGCAAAGCTAATGCCACGTGCTCATGGTCCTTTTAAGGTGTTAGAGAAAATAAATAATAATGCATATAAACTTGAGCTACCTACAGATTTTGGGGTTAGTTCCACTTTTAACATTGCAGATTTGAAGCCTTATTTGGGTGAGGAAGCTGAGCTTTCATCGAGGACGACTTCATTTCCAGAAGGGGTGGCTGATGAGGACATCAATACCATTATTACACCCACAGCCCCTGCTGCTATACATACTGGACCAATTACTAGAGCTCACGCACGCCAATTGAATTATCAGGTACTTTCGTTTCTTGGAAACAATTCTAATGCTCATGAGAATATGATGCTGCCTAAATTGGATACATTTGTTTTGCTTATAAATGAAGGGCCTAGCTTGGACAAGAAAGATGAACCTTGGAGCAAGTTCAAGCATGGAGATGATGGCATGCGCAAGGGGATCAAGAACGGAGTTACAAGTGATGATTTCAGGACTTTGAAGCCACCATAAGGAGTGCATGAAGCCTTGGACGAAATATACAAGATGTCACTTTATAAATTTCGTCCAGAGGCTATTCTAGGTGTTGCGTCACCTTATTATTGGGCCAGGCCCATGTATTTTCGAAATACTTAAGTGTAGGCTGTTTTTAGAGTCCGTATGTGTGGGGAAACAAGAGTTAGGTTTGGTTTCGGACCCCTCCTCCAAGGGCCACGAAATACCCCCTCTCTCCTCCATATATACAGCCCTTAGGGCACTGTTTAGACTTTGGGTTTGTTTAGACTAAAAGTTCGCCATAGCTGCAACTTCCCGTACTTCGTTTGTGTCCAACGACCAGACCAAGACGTCACAGAACCCCACCTTCATTAATAAAGCTTTCCTCTTTTATTTGCAATATCCAGATTGCAATCTCAGTTTCTTGCTTGTTCTTCGTTTGCTCGCAGGAAATAGACCCTCGTGGTCAGGTTGATCGTGCTCCAGCGTGGTCAATAACCCTTGGAAGTTGGTTTAGCGATTGCTAAGGCGCGACGTCTTCGCATGTTCGTAGTCGGATCATCAAAGTCGACTCCCACGTAAAATGATCTCTATCTCATCGAAACATCGGGACACCTTTGCCTCTATCAGATGCTGCAACCCTGCTCCGGGCTCGGCGAGAGCTTGGGGGCACATAGCTGACGTCGCTCATCTCCGGAGTCTCGTAAAGCTCGGGAGAGTCGCTGGACCACCAGGAGTTGCCGCTGTCGCTGGAGGAGCTGCAGGCGAGGCCTGCGGCAGGCCCAGCGCCCACCGCTGCGCCGACCTGGTGACCTCCTTCAGGGATGCACTACAAGCGGCGGCCCTCCTCGTCGAAGACCTTGAAGAGCAGCACAGAGGCGCCATCGTACTCAAAGTGGATCGCGAGGGCGCCCTCCACACGGCAGACTCGAGCAATCTCGCCCCAGCCTTGGGTCATGAAGATCTTCCCGGAGGCAACGGCTTCAATCTACGCTCCAGTCGCTGGGGCGTCGCAGTCGGCGTGCTGCAGCCAAAGCTCGAGAGGGCCCCTCGGCGGCATCTCAGCGGCGAAGAACTGCGGGAGGCGAATCCAAGTCCTCGGGGGCATTGTTGCCCATATCACGAACTCGTGCGAGGAGTCCATCGCATGGACCCCTGGGGCGATGGCGTGCGCCTCCGTGGCACGGCGGGCACGGCCCTGGCACGGGCGGCGATGCTCGTCGCTCCTCCCTCCGGAGCCATCGGCGCAAGAATACAAGGGCAGCAGGTACCCAGGAGGCGGCCTTTCGTACTAAGGCCGCGACACCACCGGCCTCACTACCATCTCGCGGCGATGGGACCTCCTCTTCTTCGGCAAGAGCAACTCGGGCTCGGTGAGGGGAGCCTTGCCTTTCTCTGCGGCCGTGAACCTCCGAATCGTCGCCATGACTGCACAAGCAAGGAGTGGAGCAAGGAAGGAGAAGAAGCAGGAGAGGCAGAGGAGAGACGGGTGACGGGGGCTCCGCCCCCACCTCCCATTTATAGCCAAGGGGAGGCCAACCGCCGGCCTCCACGAACTAAGGTAATAATGATGGTTTTTCCTTGCGAGTGGCAGGGACTTGTCATGTCGGGCAGTTGCCGAGGCAGCATGGGGAAGCAAAGACGCCCACGTCCAATCAACCGCCATGCGTCGACCAAGGAGGCAGGCTATTAGGGCCCGCGACACTCCGCACTTGCCCCTTTGGCTTCGCCACAAAGCCAAGCCTGAGCGCGCCTTGGGCCCGGGGGCTACTGTCAGCGTTCTAGGGACGGGGGTCCCAGACTTGCCTGCCTGCGGCCCACGGCATGGCTCTGCGAGCAGGCCCATACGGCCCATCTTCACCAGCAAGGACTCAAGACCCTCAAGAGGGGCCAAGCCTCGCGAGGCGTATGACACAAGACCTCCTCTGGAGCGGCCTCACCGGGCTGGCTCGCGAGGGGCGAAGAGATCAAGGCCAGGCAAACCTCGCGAGGTTCCAGTGACATAAGCCGTGATGACCAAGGCCAGGATGGCGCCAGCGTGCACAGTGTCCTTGTTTACTTTTTGGTCCTAAGGAAGGAGGCACAGGCGCGGAGTACCGAGGCATCAAGCAAAGGTTCCCATATCAGTGCAACAAGACCAAGACCAGGGGTGGCAAGACGGAGGTCACCGTGGAGCCCAAGACGACGTCACCACCAGAGCCTTTTGCAGGCGAAGACTGCTTTTGTCGGGATAAGTTGTACTAGCTGTCCCCTTTCGAATTGGCCGTTGTTGGCTCCCTTCTCGCTCAATATTTGAGGAGAGGACCAGGGCCTCTATAAATAGGACTAGCCACCACTATAGCAGGGAGATCGATCCGAACAACCACAAGTCCACCAAGCACAAGAACACCTCTCCTCAGGAGGTTGTTCTTCCCACTGTAATGTTCATCCTTAGCCCAAGAGGCAATCCACTACACCACACTGGAGTAGGGTATTACACCACAACGGTGGCCTGAACCAGTATAAATCTTGTGTCCTTTGTGTTGCAAGTTCGTCGAGTTAGCCCTTGAGATCTTAGCGAAGCTAGGGCGTGGATCGGTAGGGGGAGATCTTCGCACGCACCCCAGTGTTTGAACCTTAAGGGTTTTGCCGGAACCTGTGATCCGACAACAGTCTACAAGGGTATGTCGACAACACTCTCCCCTCTCGTTGCTATGCAACACCATGATCTTGCCTGTGCGTAGGAAATTTTTTGAAATTACTTTGTTCCCCAACAATATCTATGAACATTGTTTTAGGTTTACCCTGAACAAAGAAAGGTAGGGATAGCATATTTGTTGTTGTGGATAGGTTCTCAAAAATGACACACTTTATACCATGTCATAAAAGCGATGCTGATGTTAATGTTGTTGATTTGTTCTTTCATGAAATTATTGAAGGAAATATGCCCTAGAGGCAATAATAAAGTTGTTATTTATATTTCTTTATATCATGATAAATGTTTATTATTCATGCTAGAATTGTATTAACCGGAAACTTAATACATGTGTGAATACATAGACAAACAGAGTGTCACTAGTATGCCTCTACTTGACTAGCTCGTTGATCAGATGGTTATGTTTCCTAACCATAGACCTGAGTTGTCATTTGATAAATGGGATCACATAATTAGGAGAATGATGTGATTGACTTGACCCATTCCGTTAGCTTAGCACTTGAATTTTTTAGTTCACTGCTATTGCTTTCTTCATGACTTATACATGTTCCTATGACTATGAGATTATGCAACTCCCGATTACCGGAGGAACACTTTGTGTGCTACCAAACGTCACAACGTAATTGGGTGATTATAAAGGTGCTCTATAGGTGTCTCCAATGGTACTTGTTGAGTTGGCATAGATCGAGATTAGGATTTTTTCACTCCGATTGTCAGAGAGGTATCTCAGGGCCCTCTCGGTAATGCACATCACTATAAGCCTTGCATGCAATGTAACTAATGAGTTAGTTGTGGGATGATGCATTATGGAACGAGTAAAGAGACTTGCTGGTAACGAGATTGAACTAGGTATTGAGATACCGAGGATCGAATCTCAGGCAAGTAACATACCGATGACAAAGGGAACAACGTATGTTGTTATGCGGTTCGACCGATGAAGATCTTTGTAGAATATGTAGGAGCTAATATGGGCATTCAGGTTCCACTATTGGTTATTGACCAGAGAAGTATCTCGGTCATGTCTACATAGTTCTCGAGCCTGTAGGGTCCGCACGCTTAACATTCGTTGACAATATAGTATTTATGAGTTATGCATGTTGGTAACAAAATATTGTTCGGAGTTCCGGATAAGATCGCGGACATGACGAGGAACTCCGGAATGGTCTGGAGATAAAGTTTGATATTTGGGATAATAGTGTTTGATCGGAAGGGTTCCGGAATTCACCGGAAGGGGTTCTGGATGTTTCCCGAAATGTTTGGGTATGAGAACACTTTATTTGGGCCAAAGGGGAAAGCCCACAAGGTTTTTGGAAAGCATAAAAGGAAGTTTTGTGGAGTCCAGGGGCCAGACGCCAGGGTCCCTGGCGTCTGGGTCCAGACGCCGGGAACCCTGGCGTCTGGCCCTGGAGTCCGAGAAGGACTCTTGCCTTCGGGTGAAACCGACTTTGTGGAGGCTTTTACTCCAAGTTTTGACCCCAAGGCTCAACATATAAATAGAGGGGTAGGGCTAGCACCCAAGACAGATCAAGAAACACCAAGCCGTGTGCCGGCAACCCCGTCCCCTCTAGTTTATCCTCCGTAATAGTTTTCGTAGTGCTTAGGCGAAGCCCTGCAGAGATTGTTCTTCACCAACACCGTCACCACGCCGTCGTGCTGCCGGAACTCATCTACTACTTCGTCCCTCTTGCTAGATCAAGAAGGCGGGGACATCATCAAGCTGAACGTGGAGGTGCCGTACGTTCGGTACTTGATCGGGACGGATCGTGAAGGTGTACGACTACATCAACCGCGTTGATAAATGCTTCCACTTTCGGTCTACGAGGGTACGTAGACATACTCTCCCCTCTCGTTGCTATGCATCACCATGATCTTGCATGTGCGTAGGAATTTTTTTGAAATTACTACATTCCCCAACAGTGCTATCAGAGCCAGGTTTATGCGTAGATGTTATATGCACGAGTAGAACACAAAGGAGTTGTGGGCGTGGGTATATACATATTGCTTGTCGTCACTAGTTGATTCTTGATTCAGCGGCATTGTTGGATGAAGCGGCCCAGACCGACATTACGCGTACGCTTACGTGAGACTGGTTCTACCGGCGTGCTTGGCACACAGGTGGCTAGTGGGTGTTTGTTTCTCCAGCTTTAGTTGAATCGGACTCAACGAACAGGGTTCTTTCTGAAGATCAAAAAGCAATCACTATACCACGTTGTGGTTTTTGATGCGTAGGTAAGAACGGTTGTTGCTCAGCCCGTAGCAGCCACGTAAAACTTGCAAAAACAAAGTAGAGGATGTCTAACTTGCTTTTGCAGGGCATTTTGTGATGCGATATGATCAAGACATGATGCTAAATTTTATTGTATGAGATGATCATGTTTTGTAACGGAGATATCGGCAACTGCCAGGAGCCATATGGTTGTCGCTTTATTGTATGCAATTCAATCGCCCTGTAATTGCTTTACTTTATCACTAAGCGGTAGCGATAGTCGTAGAAGCAATAGTTGGCGAGACGACAATGATGCTACGATGGAGATCAAGGTGTCACTCCGGTCACGATGGTGATCATGACGGTGCTTTGGAGATGGAGATCAAAGGCACAAGATGATGATGGCCATATCATATCACTTATATTGATTGCATGTGATGTTTATCCTTTATGCATCTTATTCTGCTTGATTGATGGTAGCATTATAAGATGATCTCTTACTAAATTTCAAGGTACAAGTGTTCTCCCTGAGTATGCACCGTTGCCAAAGTTCGTCGTGCCAAGACACCACGTGATGATCGGCTGTCATAAGCTCTACGTTCGCATACAATGGGTGCAAGCCAATTTTGCACACGCAAAAATACTTGGGTTAAACTTGATGAGCCTAGCGTATGCAGATATGGCCTCGGAATATTAGAGACCGAAAGCGTGAATCATATAGTACGTATGATCAACATAGTGATGTTCACCATTGAAAACTACTCCATCTCACGTGATGATCGGACATGGTTTAGTTGATTTGGATCACGTGATCATTTAGATGACTAGAGGGATGTCTATCTAAGTGGGAGTTCTTAAGTAATATGATTAATTGAACTTTAATTTATCATGAACTTAGTCCTGATAGTGTTTGCATATCTATGTTGTAGATCAATAGCTTGCGATTTAGCTCCCTGTTTATTTTTGATATGTTCCTAGAGAAAAATAAGTTGAAAGATGTTAGTAGCAATGATGCGGACTAGCTCCATGATCTGAGGGTTATCCTCATTGCTGCACAGAAGTATTATGTCTTTGATGCACCGCTAGGTGACGGACCTATTGCAGGAGCGAATATAGACGTTACGAACGTTTGACAAAGCTCGGTATGATGACTACTTGATAGTTTAGTGCACCATGCTTTACGGCTTAGAACCAGGACGTCAAAAATGTTTTGAACGCCACGGAACATATAAGATGTTCTAAGAGTTGAAATTGGTATTTCAGACTCATGACCGAGTCGAGAGGTATGAGACCTCTGACAAGTATTTTGCCTACAAGATGGAGGAGAATAGCGCAACCAGTGAGCATGTGCTCAGATTGTCTGAGTACTACAATCACTTGAATCAAGTGGGAGTTAATCTTCCAGATAAGATAGTGATTGACAGAGTTCTCTAGTCACTATCACCAAATTACTAGAACTTCGTGATGGACTATAATATGCAAGGGATAACGGAAATGATTCCCAAGCTCTTCGTGATGCTGAAATCGACAAAGGTAGAAATCAAGAAAAGCATCAAGTGTTGATGGTTGACAAGACCACTAGTTTCAAGTAAAAGGGCAAGGGAAAGAAAGGGAACTTCAAGAATAATGGCAAGCAAGTTGCCACTCCCATGAAGAAGCCCAAAGCTAGACCCAAGCCTGAAACTGAGTGCTTCTACTGCAAAGGAAATGGTCACTGGAAGTGGAACTGCCCTAGATACTTGGCGGATAAGAAGGATGGCAAAGCGAACAAAGGTATATTTGATATACATGTTATTCATGTGTACTTTACTAGTGTGTATAGCAAACCCCTCGGTATTTGATATTGGTTCAGTTGATAAAAGTAGTAACTCGAAACGGGAGTTGCAAAATAAACAAAGGCTAGTTGAGGGCAAGGTGACGATGTGTGTTGGAAGTAATTCCAAGGTTGATAAGATCACCATCGCACACTCCATTTATCTTCGGGATTAGTGTTGAACCTAAAATAAATGTTATTTGGTGTTTGCGTTGAGCATAATATGATTGGATCATGTTTATTGCAATGCAGTTATTCATTTAAGTCAAAGAATAATTGTCATTCTGTTTACATGAATAAAACCTTCTGTGGTCATACACCCAAGGTGAATGGTTTATTGAATCTCGATCGTAGTGATACACATATTTATAATATTGAAGCCAAAAGATGCAAAGTTAATAATGATAGTGCAACTTATTTGTGGCACTGCCGTTTAGGTCATAATGGTGTAAAGCGCATGAAGAAAATCCATGCTGATGGGCTTTTGGAATCACTTGATTATGAATCAGTTTATGCTTGTGAACCATGCCTCATAGGCAAGATGACTAAGACTCCGTTCTCCGGAACAATGGAGCAAGCAACTGACTTATTGGAAATAATACATACTGATGTATGTGATCTGATGAGTGTTGAGACTCGCGGCGGGTATCGTTATTTTCTGACCTTCACGGATGATTTGAGCAGATATGGGTATATCTACTTGATGAAACATAAGTCTGAAACATTTGAAAAGTTCAAAGAATTTTAGAGTGAAGTGGAAAATCATCGTAACAAGAAAATAAAGTTTCTACGATCTGATCGTGGAGGAGAATATTTGAGTTACGAGTTTGGTCTTCATTTGAAACAATGCAGAATAGTTTCGCAACTCACGCCACCTGGAACACCAAGCGTAATGGTGTGTCCGAACGTCGTAATCGCACTTTACTAGATATGGTGCGATCTATGACGTCTCTTACTGATTTACCGCTATCGTTATGGGGTTATGCATTAGAGACAGCTGCATTCACGTTAAATAGGGCACCATCTAAATCCATTGAGATGACACCGTATGAACTATGGTTTGGCAGAAACCAAAGCTGTCATTTCTTAAAGTTTGGGGTTACGATACTTATGTGAAAAAGTTTCAAACTGATAAGCTCGAACCCAAATCAGAGTAGTGCACCTTCATAGGATACCCAAAAGAAACTGTTGGGTACACCTTCTATCACAGATCCGAAGGCAATATATTTTGTTGCTAAAAGTGGATCCTTTCTAGAGAAGAAGTTTCTCTCGAAAGAAGTGAGTGGGAGGAATGTAGAACTTGATAAGGTAATTGTACCTTCTCCCGAATTGGAAAGTAGTTCATCACAGAAATCAGTTCTAGTGATCTCTACACCAATTAGTGAGGAAGCTAATGATGATGATCATGAAACTTTAGATCAAGTTACTAACGAACCTCATAGGATAACCAGAGTATGGTCCGCACCAGAGTGGTACGTTAATCCTTTCTGGAAGTCATATTACTTGACCATGACGAACCTACGAACTATGAGGAAGCGATGATGAGCCCAGATTTTGCAAAATGGCTTGAGGCCATGAAATCTGAGAAGGGATCCATGTATGAGAACAAAGTATGGAATTTGATTGACTTGCCCGATGATCGGTGAGTCATTAAGAATAAATGGATCTTCAAGAGGAAGACGGACGCTGATAGTAGTGTTACTATCTACAAAGCTCAAATTGTCGCAAAATGTTTTCGACAAGTTCAAGGTGTTGACTATGATGAGATTTTCTCACTTGTATCGATGATTAAAAGTTTGTCCGAATCATGTCAGCAGTTGCCGTATTTTATGAAATCTGGCAAATGGATGTCAAAACTGTATTCCTTAATGGATTTCTTAAAGAAGAGTTGTATATGATGCAACCAGAAGGTTTTGTCGATCCTAAAGGTGCTAACAAAGTGAGCAAGCTCCAGCGATCCATCTATGGACTGGTGCAAGCATCTCGGAGTTGGAATATATGCTTTGAAAAAGTGATCAAAGCATATGGTTTTATACAGACTTGCGGTGAAGCCTGTATTTACAAGAAAGTGAGTGGGAGCACTACAACATTTCTGATAAGTATATGTGAATGACATATTGTTGATCAGAAATAATGTAGAATTTTCTAGAAAGCATAAAGGTGTGTTTGAAAAGAGATTTTCAAAGAAAGACCTCGATGAAGCTGCTTACACATTGAGCATCAAGATCTATAGAGATAGATCAAGACGCTTGATAAGTTTTTTTCAATGAGTACATACCTTGACAAGATTTTGAAGTAGTTCAAAATGGAACAGTCAAAGAAGGAGTTCTTGCCTGTGTTGCAAGGTGTGAAGTTGAGTAAAGACTCAAAACCCAACCATGGCAGAAAATAGAAAGAGAATGAAAAGTCAGTCCCTATGCCTCAGTCATAGGTTCTACAAAGTATGCTATGTTGTGTACCAGACCTATTGTGTACCTCACCATAAGTTGGCAAGAGGGTACAATAGTGATCCAGGAGTAGATCACTGGACAGCGGTCAAAAATACCCTTAGTGGAATAAGGAAATGTTTCTCAGTTATGGAGGTGACAAAGAGTTCGTCGTAAAGAGTTACGTCGATGCAAGCTTTGACACCGATCTGGATGACTCTAAGTCTTGATCTAGATACATATTGAAAGTGGGAGCAATTAGCTAGAGTAGCTCCGTGCAAAGCATTGTAGACATAGAAAATTTGCAAAAATACATACGGCTTTGAATGTGGCAGACCTGTTGACTAAATTTCTCTCACAAGCAAAACATGATCACTCTTTGGGTGTTAATCACATAGCGATGTGAACTAGATTATCGACTCTAGTAAACCCTTTGGTTGTTAGTCACATGGAGATGTGAACTAATCACATAAATATGTCAACTATTGATGTTAAATCACATGATGATGTGAACTAGATTATTGACTCTAGTGCAAGTGGGAGACTGAAGGAAATATGCCCTAGAGGCAATAATAAAGTTGTTATTTATATTTCCTTATATCATGATAAATGTTTATTATTCATGCTAGAATTGTATTAACCGGAAACTTAGTACATGTATGAATACATAGACAAACACAGTGTCACTAGTATGCCTCTACTTGACTAGCTCGTTGATCAAAGATGGTTATGTTTCCTAACCATAGACATGATTTGATAAACGGGATCACATCATTAGGAGAATGACGTGATTGACTTGACCCATTCCGTTAGCTTAGCACTTGATCGTTTTAGTTTACTATTATTGCTTTCTTCATGACTTATACATGTTCCTATGACTATGAGATTATGCAACTCCCGATTACCAGAGGAACACTTTGTGTTCTACCAAACGTCACAACGTAACTGGGTGATTATAAAGGTGCTCTACAGGTGCCTCCGATGGTACTTCTTGAGTTGGCATATATCGAGATTAGGATTTGTCACTCCGATTGTCGGAGAGGTATCTTTGGGCCCTCTCGGTAATGCACATCACTATAAGCCTTGCAAGCAATGTAACTAATGAGTTAGTTGCGGGATGACGCATTATGGAACGAGTAAAGAGACTTGCTGCTAACGAGATTGAACTAGGTATTGAGATACCGAGGATCAAATCTCGGGCAAGTAACATACCGATGACAAAGGGAACAACGTATGTTGTTATGCGGTTCGACCGATAAAGATCTTTGTAGAATATGTAGGAGCCAATATGGGCATCCAGGTTCCGCTATTGGTTATTGACTAGAGAAGTGTCATGGTCATGTCTACATAGTTCTCGAACCCATAGGGTCCGCACGCTTAACGTTCGTTGACGATATAGTATTTATGAGTTATGTATGTTGGTAACCGAATGTTGTTCGGAGTTCTGGATAAGATCACGGACATGACGAGGAACTCTGGAATGGTCCAGAGATAAAGTTTGATATATGGGATAATAGTGTTTGGTCACCGGAAGGATTCCGGAATTCACCAGAAGGGGTTCCGGATGTTTCCCGAAATGTTTGGGTATGAGAACACTTTATTTGGGCCAAAGGGGAAAGCCCACAAGGTTTTTGGAAAGCGCAAAAGGAAGTTTTACGGAGTCCAGGGGCCAGACGCCAGGGTCCCTAGCGTCTGGGTCCTGACACCGGGAATCCTGGCATCTGGCCCTGGAGTCTGAGAAGGACTCTTGCCTTTCGGGTGAAACCGACTTTGTGGAGGCTTTTACTCCAAGTTTCGACCCCAAGGCTCAACATAAAAATACAGGGGTAGGGCTAGCACCCAAGACAGATCAAGAAACACCAAGCCGTGTGCCGGCAACCCCGTCCCCTCTAGTTTATCCTCCGTAATATTTTTCGTAGTGCTTAGGCAAAGCCCTGCGGAGATTGTTCTTCACCAACACCGTCACCACGCCGTCGTGCTGCCGGAACTCATCTACTACTTTGCCCCTCTTGCTGGATCAAGAAGGCGAGGACATCATCGAGCTGAACGTGTGCTGAACGCGGAGGTGCCGTACGTTCGGTACTTGATCGGGACGGATCATGAAGGTGTACGACTACATCAACCGCGTTGATAAACGCTTTTGCTTTCGGACTACGAGGGTACGTAGACATACTCTCCCCTCTCGTTGCTATGCATCACCATGATCTTGCATGTGCGTAGGAAATTTTTTGAAATTACTACGTTCCCCAACAATTATTTGCTTGCATGGTGTGCCAAATACTATTGTTTCAGATCGTGATACTAAATTTCTTAGCCACTTTTGGAGATGTTTATGGGCTAAGTTGGGGACTAAACTGCTTTTTAGTACTACTTGTCACCCCCAAACTGATGGAAAAACTGAAGTAGTCAATAGAACATTGTCTACTATGCTTAGGACTGTTTTGAAGAATAATAAGAAAATGTGGGAAGAATGCTTGCCTCATATTGAATTTGCTTATAATCGTTCATTGCATTCTACTACTAAGATGTGCCCTTTTGAAATTGTTTATGGTTTCCTACCTCATGCACATATTGATTTGTTGCCTCTTCCATCTTCGGAGAACATTAATTTTGATGCTAAACAACATGCTGAATTGATTTTAAAAATGCATGTGTTAACTAAGGAAAACATTGAGCGTGTGAATGCTAAAGATAAACTTGCTGGAGATAAGGGTAGAAAACATGTTGTGTTTGCACCTGGAGATCTTGTTTGGTTACATTTGCGTAAGGATAGATTTCCTGATTTGCGCAAATCAAAGCTAATGCCATGTGATGATGGTCCTTTTAAGGTGTTAGAGAAAATAAGTGATAATGCATACAAACTTGAGCTGCCTGGAGATTTTGGGGTTAGTCCCACTTTTAACATTGCAGATTTGAAGCCTTATTTGGGTGAGGAAGATGAACACCCGTCAAGGATGACTTCATTTCAAGAAGCGGAGCATGATGAGGACATCAATACCATTGTTACACCCACAACCCCTGCTACTATACATACTGAACCAATTACTAGAGCTCGTGCACGCCAATTAAATTACCAGGTACTTTTGTTTCTTGGTAATGATTGTAATGTTCATGAGAATATGATGCTGCCTAAATTGGATACATTTTTTTGCTTACAAATGAAGGGCCTATCTTGGAGAAGGATGAACATTGGAGCAAGAACCAACAAGGAGATGATGGCATGCGCAAGGGAAACAAGAACGGAGTTTCAAGTCATGATTTCAGGACTTTAAAGCCACCGTAATGAGTGCATGAAGTTTTGGACGAAATATACAAGATGCCACTTCACAAATTTCATCCAGAGGCTATTATAGGTGATGCGTCACCTTATTATTGGGCCAGGCCCATGTAATTTCGAAATACATAAGTATAGGCTGTTTTTAGAGTCCGTATGTGTGGGGAAACAAGAGTTAGGGTTGGTTTAGGACCCCTCCTCCAAGGGCCACGAAATCCCCCCCTTTTCATCCATATATACAGCCCTTAGATTAAAAGTTCGCCATAGTTGCAACTTTGCGTACTTCGTTTGTGTTCAACGACCAGACCAAGGCGTCATAGAACCCCACCTTGATCAATGAAGCTTTCATCTTATATTCGCAATATCCTGATTGCAATCTTAGTTTCTTGCTTGTTCTTCGTTTGCTTGCAGGAAATAGACCTTCGTGGTCAGGTTGATCATGCTCCGACATGGTCAATAACCTCTCGGAGTTGGTTTAGCGATTGCTAAGGCGCGACGTCCTCGCACGTTCGTAGTCGGATTGTGAAAGTCTACTCCTCCAAAACGATAATCACCATCTCATCGAAAGACGGGACACCTTTGCCTCTATCACCTTCCTCTTTGGGGAAATACCGACGTAGTTCAAGACGCATCAGTTGACAACCCCTTGTTCATGTTGGATGCAAGTATTTGTAATTTTGTGCGTAGGTATTGCTAACGAGGTGTTGCGTGGTTCTCCTACTGGATTGATAACCTTGGTTCTTAACTGAGGGAAATACTTATCTCTATTGTACTGCATCATCCTCTCCTCTTTGAGAAATCGCAACGCAGCTCACAAGTGGCAGCCACAGCCGCAACCACAGCTTCAACCACATCTACGTTCTGCCCGAGCCTCGTCGATCCAGTTAGGTAACCCACTGATCTCTATCACGGCCCCAGCCTGATTACTTAAATGGCGCTTGCGAAACATCGTCATACCTCCAAATCCCCACCGCCCCTACGCCAGAGCATCGCCGCATAAGCCCAACCACATATCACGTGGAGGTCGAGGAGCTGATGGCATCAATGGCGTGATGGCCAATGTGCGTGTCAACCCGGAGGAACACCTCGCCTCCGCCGCCGCGGACTTGGGGCGGGCTCTGGCCCATACGAAGTGCCCCAACAACTACCCCTCAGGACTTACCAAGTATGAATTGACCAGCTCAATCTTACCAATACCAGTTGCAATGGCTATGTTTTGTACGGTTGATGTATTAAGCATGTTGTAGTAAACATGCCTAACATTTCTTATCTAATTTTCCTACCTTTTTATAGACAACTGGGCCATTCTCTGCTCTGGCAGCACTTGCCTTGCGATGCTCTGTCACTTGCTTTATCAGTGCCAGTTTCAATGGCTATAGTAGGTTGCTTGTAGTTAACGTGCCTTGTTTATTTCAGTACTGCACACTGTGTGATGTTCAAGTATAAATTGTCTAGCTCAATTTCACCAATATCAGCTACAAACATACAATGCATGACTCAGGATGCTATTAAGCATGTTGTAATTAACAGTTGTATCCATTTTTTAATTTGTCCCTTTGCTACTGTCCACTCTCCGCAATGAAGATATCACTAGAGATGTTGTTGTTTTATTTCCATTTTCTATTTTTAGTGGATGCTAACCGTGTTGTAGTTAATATGCCTTTCCATGTACTTACGCAGGGCCATAACAGGCGATGATGTTGTTTGTCGTCGAGGTTAGTTGCATCCCATGTCTTACAGTATTTTACATCATCTATGCAATTGCAGTTTAGCTTCTAACATTTACTTGCTTCTTGTAGGTACACATGTCAGCGGCACTGATCCATGCTTCGACCCGGAGGAACACCTCGCCTCCGCCGCCACTGACTTGGGACGGGCTCTGCCCCAGATGAAGTGCCCCAGCAACTACCCCTCGGGACTTAGTAAGTATGAACTGACCAGTTCAATCTTAACAATACCAGTTGTAATGGCTATGTTTTGTACGGTTGATGTATTAAGTATGTTGTAGTAAATAGGCCTAACACGTCTTAGCTATTTTCCCAACCTTTTTATAGACAACTAGGTCATTCTCTGCTCTGGCAGCACTTGCCTTGCGATGTTTAACTCTGTCAATTGCATTTTTATCAATACCAGTTTCAGTAGCTATACTAGGCTGCCTATAGTTAAACATGCATTGTTATTTTCAGTACTGCACACTTTGTGATATTCAAGTATGAACTGTCCAGCTCAATTTCACCAATACCAGCTACAAACTTACAATACATGACTTAGGATGTTGTTAAGCCTGTTGTAATTAATAGTTGTATCCATTTTTTAATATGTCCCTTTACTACCGTGCTACTCTCCGCAATGAAGATATCACCAGAGATGTTGTCGTTTTATTTCCATTTGCTATTTTTGGTGTATGCTAACCCTGTGGTAGTTAACATGCCTTTCCATGTACTTACGCAGGGCCATAACGGGCAATGTGGTTATTTGCCATCGAGGTTAGCTACATCCCCAGTCTTACAATATTTTACATCATTTGTGCAATTGTAGTTTAGCTTCTAACATTTACTTGCTTCTTGTAGGTACACATGTCAGCGGCACTGATCCACGCTTCGACCCGGTGGAACACCTCGCCTCCGTTGTCGCCAACTTGGGGCGGGCTCTAGCCCATATGAAGTGCCCCAGCAACTACCCCTCGGGACTTACCAAGTATGAACTGACCAGTTCAATCTTACCAATACCAGTTGCAATGGCTATGTTTTGTACGGTTGGTGTATTAAGCATGTTGTAGTAAACATACCTAACCCGTCTTAGCTATTTCCCTGCCTTTTTATAGACAACAGGGTCATTATATGCTCTAGCAGCACCTGCGTTGCGGTGTTTAACTCTATCAATTTCATTTTATCAGTACTAGTTTCAATGGCTATACTAGGTTGTCTGTAGTTAAATGTGTCTTGTTTATTTCAGGACTGCACATTGTATGATGTTCAAGTATGAACTGTCCAGCTCAATTTCACCAATACCAGCTACAAACTTACAATACTTGACTTAGGTTGCTGTTAAGCATGTTGTAGTAAACAATTCTAACCTTTTTAAATCCGTCCCTTTGCGGCCGTGCTACTCTTTCGCAATGAAGATATCACTACAGATGTTGTCGTTTTATTACCATTTGCTATTTTTGGTGGATGTCAACCCTGTTGAAGTTAACATTGCCTTTCCATGTACTTACGTGGGACTACAATGGGCGATGATGTTGTTTGCCCTCGAGGTTAGATGCATCCCATATCTTATACTCCCTCTGTTTCTAAATATAAGTCTTTTTAGAGATTCCAATTTAGACTACATACGGAGCAAAATGAGTGAATCTACATTCTAACCTACACTATGTCTATATACATCTGTATGTAGTTCATATTGAAATCTCTAAAAATACTTATACTTAGGAATGGAGGGAGTTGTATTTTACATCATTTGTGCAATCGCAGTTTAGCTTCTAACATTTACTAGTTGCTTGTAGTCACATATATTAGCGGTACTGATCCACGCTTTGACCCCTTTTTCATATGAGGCAATGAGATATTCATGAACAAGCGTCAAGTGAGGAAACTAAGAAAGATTGTTAGGCGAAAGAGACAGGTGATGGAAACTAAACTCTTTATTTACGCTTTGTCAAAGACAACAGTGAACTTTATGATGGTAAGTAATGTGTTGCCTTTTCCTCCTGCCCACAACGAGTTACTCTATTAGACATGAATATTTGAAAGTTTTCTCTTTTCAGTGGTTTCCGAAGCAATTTACTGATGATTACCTTTCAAACTACATGACCGGAGTGGAGGCAACTAAGCTTAAAGTATATAATTCATACTACCATGATAATGGTCCAAAATTCTTCCTGAAGACGATGAAGGATGGGCGAGCGATCATCACAAGGGGTTGGACAAAAGTTGTGTGTGCCTTTGGCATGCAGGAGGGCACGTTATGGGCATTCCGCTTCTTCATCACCATCGGCGGCCAAAATGATTTACACTTCTCTCTTCACCTTTACCGCCTCTAAATATTGTGGTTCATCATAGTTTATTGCCGCCTAATCCTATAATTACTAAACATGTTATACTGAGAATATTATTTATGAGTGGTTGTTGAACCATTGTGCCGAGAATTTGAATTCCACGTTTCATATTTCAATATTTCCAATTTGAATAATAAATTACAAGTGAAAATAAAATTAAATAGGATCGAATAAAATAAGTACACACGGTTAGAATGAAAACAGTGTGTGCGATGGAAAATATAGAACAGTCGGTTCTTTGACGTGAAATGTTTGCGATGCTCGACGGACACACACACACGATTTCATCTCATATACGTGTGTGATTCATGGTAATACGACAAATGTTTCGAACATGTATGTGTGTGTAATATTGGACAAAAAGAAGACGGTGCATATATAGAGCCCATGTGTGATAGGAATACCTATCGCACACAGTTATGAAAATGGACACATTGCCGATAGTAGAGGCACCGCACACATTTTAAATTTTTTGAATTGTGCCCGATAACGCACCTATCACAAACACATCGATAGATTAAATGTTTGTGATATCCACCTTTTCCACATGACTATAGAAACGTAATCATTTTGGATGTCTCTTGGATCAGAAACGTAATATCGAGGCGTAACGTGTGAGACATGTGTAACGGTTTGTATAGCACTCATGCGTTTATTCTATGAAAATCATCAATAGCCGCTCGCCTATCCCCGATGGTTTTCGGGTCGTGTGGGAAGGAGACCCCTATTGCACACACATGCAAGGCGGCAGTTTAAAACTCTTGTCGTGAAAGTGGGGTAAAAATCGTTTGTATGACATGTAACGGTACCAGTGAAGGCCTCCATGTGAGAAGATCCCCCAAGTGGATTCAGGACACCTTCATGGTAAGATCCTCCTAGGATTCAAGACCTCTCTCCTCATGGATTGGGATGAACTAGCTACCATTTGTATCATTCCTTGTTGACTTTGGATCGTGTATCTCTCCTGTGTATGTGGATTTAGCACATGTGTAATTGTGTCTTGTCTATTTGAGTGATTTCCCTCTTGTTCTTCATGTTCTTCTCCGTTTCCCCTCCAAATCATGAAAGATCGACATCATCAGGATTCCACCCTACATCAAGTGTCATCTTCAGGAATTGGCAACATTTGCTCAGCAATGAGAGGAGGTTTTCTAGCATAAAGTGCTTGGAATGGAGTCATTTGAAGGGAGGTGTGAAAACTTGTGTTGTACCACCATTTAGCATGAGCTAGCCATTTGTGCCACTTGGTTGGTTGAGCAAAATCCATAAACCTCAAGTAGGTTTCCACACACTTGTTTACTCTTTCTATTTAGCCATCAGATTGTGGATGGTAGGAAGTGCTCATGTGCAATTTAATTCACATGCATTTGAATAACTCCTGCCACATTAGGCTGGTACAGATCATGTCTCTATCAGTAACAATAACTAAGGGGAAGCCATGCAACTTGAAGATATTGTCAATGAAAGCTCTCGCTACACTCTTCACTGTGATAGGATGTTTCATAGCAATAAAGTGTGCATATTTAGTAAACATGTCCACAACAATAAGAAGGACATCTTTGTGTTCAGACAAGGGAAGGTTTCAATAAAATCCATGTTGATATGTGTCCAAGAAAATTCAAGAACAAGGAGGGGTTCCAGGAGGCCTAGGTATTGTAAATTCTTTGTTTTGTTCAATTGGTATATAGGGAATTCCTTGATAAATTCTTGGACTTGTTTCCCTGACCCATTCCAAGTGAAGAGTAGTTTTACTCGTTTTCAAGTCTCTCTCTCTCTCTGTGTGTGTGTGTGTGTGTGGAATGTCCCCCTAGTTCAGAGTTATGGAAGGATGAGATAAGAGAGTTTCTTGACTCAGTGTTGGAGACAATGACAATTCGTCCCTCATGTCTTAACACCCCATTTGTGAGGCTATAATTAGGGTAAGAAGTGTGGTTTACAGCTAGTTGAGAGATGATATCTATGCATTTCTGGTCACTAACATAACTGGCTGTAACATCAGATATCCAAGCAAGTTGAACTGAGGATGAGAACATTGCCATAACAACATGAGTGGCCATGGAAAGTGCATCAATGGCTCTATTTTCTTCCCCCTTTTATATTCCACTGTGAAATTATATCCTAGAAGTTTAATCAACAACTTGTGACGGACACCTTCAGTAAGTCCCTGCTCATTTATGTATTTCGGACTCTCTTGGTCAGTTTTAATGATGAGAGATGATGCAGCAAAGTAGTGTTTCCACTTGTTGAGGGCCTCAGTTATGGACAGAACCTCTTTATCATAAGTAGATAATGTTGCCTTGGGCCCAATTGCTTTTCTCATAAAGGAGATAGGTTTTCCATTTTGCATTAGAACTGCTCCCAGACCATGACCAAAAGCATCTATCTCAAGGACAAAGGGTTGGGAGAAATTTGGAAATGCAAGTACAGGTGATGTAGTCATAAGTTGTTTCACATTGTCAAATGCTAGTTGTTGCTCTGCTATCCAGGAAAATGAATCTTTATTGAGGGCATTGAAAAGTGGCTTGCACAAACTGACATCACCTTGGATGAATCTTCTGTAGTAACCAGCTAAGCCCGGAAAACTTCTCAATTGAGTGAAATTACTAGGTGCTGGCCATTGAACAATTGCAACAATTTTGGAGGGGTCAGTAGCAACAACCTGGCCAGTAATGACATGGACTAGGTATTCCACCTTTTCTTGAGCAAAAGGTAATTTGCTGAGCTTTGCTACAAGCTGATGTTCTCTCAATTTCTCAAATACTAGTTTGAGATGTTCCAAGTGCCAAGGATTTGCTGAAAATAAGGACATCATCAAAGAAGACTAGCACAAATCTTCTTAACTCAGGACCAAGAACAGAGTTCATTAAGAGTTGGAAAGTGGCTGGTGCATTGGTCGATCCAAAGTCCATAACTAAGTACTCATAGTGTCCTAGGTGAGTACTAAAAGCAGTCTTGTGGAGTACTAAAAGCGGTCTTGTGGTGCATTGGTCGATCCAAAGGCCATAACTAAGTACTCATAGTGTCCTAGGTGAGTACTAAAAGCAGTCTTGTGGACGTCCTCTTCTTTCATCCTGATTTGGCAATATCCACTTTTCAGGTCAATCTTGCTAAAGATTCTAGCTCCATTTAATTCATCAAGTAAATCCTCTATGACAGGTATGGGGTACTTGTTTTTGATTGTGTGAGAGTTGACCTTCCTGAAATCATTGCACAACCTCCAAGTATTGTCCTTTTTCTTAACTAAGATAGCAGGGGAGCTGTAAGGACTGGAGTTGTTCCTTATAATATAACTTTTGAGCATATCATGGACAATTTCTGCCATGGCATTTTTCTGATGATGGGGAATTCTATAGCACCTTTGGTTCACAATAGGAGCTCCTTTTTACATAGGGATGGTATGGTCACAACTTCTTTTGGGGGTAGGGTTGTAGGTTCAGAGAAAAGATCAGGGAACTTGTCAATTAACTGTTGCACCTTAGGTGGATGTTGTAGTGCCAGAACTTCCTCTATGGGAACAGGTTGGACCAATAGGAGTGCTCCATAGACTATGTCTTCCATTTGTTCCAACTGCTCAGAGGTTATAAGTTCAGGAGGAGTAGAGGGCAAGTTGTCATCATAAAAAGTTGCAATTCTACAATCATCTAGTTTAGCTCTCATGAGCATTTTTGGTAGGTCAAATGTAATAGGGCTATGTTTGTACATCTAGTCGGCGCCCAAAATAATATCATATCCCCCGAGGTTAAGAATTCTGGAGTCATATGTGAATTGTTCTCCCTGAATTTTATAAGAGGTGTTGCTGCAAGTGAACTTAGTCCATAACTTTTCTCCATTAGCAACATTAACTTGCAACTTCTTAACTGAGGAAATGTTGCATTGTGCTTTCTTGGCCATCTCCAGAGAAATGAAAGTGGTAGCGCTACCACTGTCAACAAGATGAGTTGCCATGTGTTGATGGACAAGCTGATAGTGAAGTTGTACTTGTGTTTGGTTTCCTTTTCCCCTTTCATAGCATACAAACTTATGTGCATATGTTCATATCATTGTTTGCTTCTTGGTTGACCTGGTCCTCAGTGTCAGTAGTGATATAGATGAGTTCGGGCTCATCATTACCTTGAGCTTGAAGGGCTTGTATTGGCACTTTGTTTGCCAATTTGCAAACTTGTTTATGGCCTAGAAACCATGATTCCCTACACTTGTAGCAGATGCATTGAAGACTAGCTTGTTGTATGATGTTGGCTGGGTTGTTGGAAGAGGACACTGGAGGAGAAGTGACTTGTTTGGGGAAATCAAATTGCACTTCTCTTCTTACTTGGGGAAAATAAGATCTAGGTTGTTGAACGGGATGAAAAGCAGGTTCCATTCTCCTAGCATACTAGATGGCTTGCTGCATGTTGGTTGGTTTTTGGACTTCCACATGACTTTGCAGATAGGTGGTAAGCCCAGCAATGAAGCTACTGAAAAAAATAGTCATCAGGAAGTGTAGTGTTATCTCTTTTCATCAAGTTCATGTTGCTCTCAAACTAGGTGATGTAGGCATTGACAGTGGAGGTCTGTCTCGAGGAATGGAAAGCCTTGACATTTTCATAGACAGATGATATTGCAAACCTGTCAGTGAGGTAAGAACAAAATCTGTGACATGGCCCTGTGGAGGCATGAAACCCTGATCATCTCCACCATTGCACTGCAGGACCTTTCAAGTAAGAGACATCAATTTCTGTTCTTTGATCCAGGGGAGTCCTGGAAGAATCAAAATATTGCTCAATATTTTGTATCCATGAGTCAGCATCAACCCCTTCAAACTCTGTTATATTCAGCTTTGTTGGCTTGACAGTTAAGGAGTTCCTTCAAAATTCAGGGGTGTTGTGCCTGCCTTCTCTTCCTTTGGATGTTCCTCTTCGATAACATCTTCATTTTCAGCATCCTGCAGGTCCTGAATTTGCAGAATTTGGATCTGGTCTTGCTTGTTGGCTGCATGGTTGGGGTGTCCGTAGGGCATTTTAGTTGAGCCGTCCAAGTTCTTCTCTTCTCCATTGTTGTCATGCGACACACCAGAGCCCCCTGTAACACTACTTGGTCAATCAACTTGCTAGGAGTTTGCAATTGTTTGGAGCGACCAGGTGGGGTTTCAGTGAGCTTGATATAACCCCATGTGCCATCACTAACAACATTTTTAATAAGGCTAGCCATGAAACAAAGAAGAAGTATGTTGTGCCCGCATTACGTCAACAAGTCAATATGGCGAAGGAGTCACACCATCCAACACAGGGTCAACGACAAGAAAAATATGTTCAGAAAATAAGCTACAAGACTCCCGCATTACGTAGTAAGATTGCAGCAGATGAAGGGCATGGAGGTTATACGCGGCTCGGCTACGTCGTCGGGAAACGTAAAGAACACGTGCGTACCTTTGACATGGCAAAGGACATGTACACTGATTTTAACCGGAAGTAGTCCAGCGCACATGGTAAAAATACCTACACCTACAAGTCTTTTGTTAGGGAAGCTAATGGCCTGCGTGCCTAATTGCTGTGCTAATTGGCCGGTTGTTAATTACATTAAAATAAAGATTCATTTAGAATATTTGGAGGAGTACTAGTCCGGTATGGTTAGCTTTTAGCTGGCCAACGTATTATATATGCTCTAGGGGTCGTAGCATCTAGGAGGAGTTTTTTTTGGTTCTTTTGGTTCTGGAATAGAGGAAAACCAAGTCGAGGTATCTCCCCATAGCAATTTTTGTCAAGGAGTTTTAATTATTACTCGGTGTTTTTAGCGAGGGATTGGAGACGCCGTCTCTAGTTTCCTGCTGATCCATGGAGGATCGTCCATGTACTTCCTCTCTCAGGTGTGCGTGTTGTTTCTATGGTGATTGCATCTACAAGATCGCGGGCGCCACATCGTTCCTTGTGACATCGTACCATGAAAGATTGGATAAACTATTCGCGCCATCGTTCTTCTGTCGAAGGTCGCATCAAGTGGTATCAGAGCAAGGTTGATCATGGTACAATTTTTTTCTGCTATTTGATTCAATTGTTTGAAAGATGGTGAACTCCCAGCATGAGAAATCTGATCATGAGGAGGGCGATGAATTTTCGAAGGAATTGGAGATAAGTGACGATTTGCGTATCCATCTGATGTCGATCAAGGGAGCCAATAAGAAGCTTGGGACAAGGGTGGAGGAGTTGTCTGCAAATATTGTAGGCATCGAGGACAGGTTGAACGAGTTTTTGACTGCCAGCAACTGACAACGTACTAATAGTCTACACGTGGTGTCTGCGAGTCTTAATCAGCTCACTACAGCAGTTCAGCCCCTTCGTGCGAGGGATGTGGCACCCCGACAGTCCCACTCACCGCAACGACGTCGTGACCGCGACAATGACGATGATGGTGATTTTTCTAAGGATTCTGATGCCCATGTCATGAGGACATCAATACCATTGTTACACCCACAGCCCCTGCTACTATACATACTGAACCAATTACTAGAGCTCGTGCACACCAATTAAATTACCAGGTACTTTCGTTTCTTGGTAATGATTCTAATGTTCATGAGAATATGATGGTGCCTAAATTGTATACAATTGTTTTGCTTACAAATGAAGGGCCTATCTTGGAGAAGGATGAACATTGGAGCAAGAACAAGTATGGAGATGATGGCATGCGCAAGGGAAACAAGAATGGAGTTTCAAGTGGTGATTTCAGGACTTTGAAGCCGTTGTAATGAGTGCATGAAGTCTTGGACGAAATATACAAGATGCCACTTCACAAATTTCATCCAGAGGCTATTATAGGTGCTGCGTCACCTTATTATTGGCCCGGGCCCATGTAATTTCGAAATACATAAGTATATGCTATTTTTAGAGTCTGTATGTGTGGGGAAACAAGAGATAGGATTGGTTTTGGACCCCTCCTCCAAGGGCCACGCAATGACCCCCTCTTCCTCCATATATACAGCCCTTAGGGCGTCATTTAGACTTTGGGTTTTGTTTAGATTAAAAGTTCGCCATAGCTGCAACTTCGCGTACTTCGTTTGTGTTCAACGACCAAACCAAGGCGTCACAGAACCCCACCTTGATCAATAAAGCTTTCATCTTATATTCGCAATATCCTGATTGTAATCTTAGTTTTTTGCTTGTTCTTCGTTTGCTTGCAGGAAATAGACCTTCGTGGTCAGGTGATCGTGCTCCGGCGTGGTCAATAACCTCCTCGGAGTTGGTTTAGCGATTGCTAAGGCGCGACGTCCTCGCACGTTCGTAGTCGGATCGTGAAAGTCTACTCCTCTGAAACGATAATCACCATCTCATCGAAAGACAGGACACCTTTGCCTCCATCACCGTGGAGGCTTACCTCACCTACCACAGCATGATGCTGGGGCTCACCACCATGCTAGGCGGCGTCGTGACTATGGCGGTAATGGTGCCCACGAGGATGATGGTTTGGGTCGAATCAAGATAACCATACCTGAATTCTTGGGACATTGTGCTGACCCAGAGAAATATTTGGAGTTGGAGATGCGCGTAAATCAGATTTTTGATGGTCACAACTACTCCAAAGAGAAAAAGGTTCGTGTTGCATCAATGGAATTTACAGAGTATGCTCTTGTATGGTGGGGTAATAAAAACCATACTCACGAGCGACCAGCGACATGGGATGACATGAAGCGAATCATGAAGGGACGTTTTGTGCCTGCTTATTACCCTCGCCAGCTTCATAGTAGACTGTGTCATCTAGTGCAAGGTACAAAATCAGTTGATGAGTATTATAAAGAGATGCAAGTTTGATGATCCGTACAGTTCGTCTGCGGAGGCGACCATGGTACGTTTCTTTGAGGGGTTAGAAGAAAAGATTTATGATTGTATTGATTTAATGCAATATAATGATATTCATGAGTTGCTTCATCAAGCGGAGCGTGCTGAACGTTGGGTATTAGAGAAGCAAGCTTCAGAGACTCGTCCAACTTACAATAGTGGGCGACATGGTTCTTCTCATATTGATGGTGGGTTTAGTGCTAAACCGACTCCTTCTTATAAGTCGGGAAGCATTGAACATAGCAAAGTGGCGGCTGTGCCAAAGGAGATTTCTCAGGTTTCATCTAGTGCGACGTCATCGCATCACTGTAATATTATTTGCCACAAGTGTGGAGGATGTGGACACATGAAGCATGAATGTTCCAATCAACGCAGGGTTCTACTTGTTGATGCGAAATATATTTCAGAATCTGAAGATGAGACGCCTAAGTTAGAGGATGGAATCGAAAAAGGCAATGGTGATACCATACTATGTTATCCTCAAGATGATCCTGATATGAAGAGTTTGCTAGCACATAAGGTTCAGCGAGATGACAAGACCATTGTTGAACAAGGACAGTGACGGAGTATTTTTCAAACTGCATGTACCATCAAAGAAGAAGTGTGCAAACTGATAATTGATGGTGGCAGTGCTAGCAACATGATTAGCAAGGATGTGGTGGAGTCTCTTTCTTTGCCAACTTGGGAGCACCCAAAACCATACTATATGAAGTGGATCAATGATGTGGGCAAAGTGAAGGTAACTCACAGGGTGAAGGTTCCTTTTTCTGTTGATAAGGTGGAATGCGATGTTATGCCACTACATGTTTGTCACCTTATTTTGGGGCGTCCGTGGCAGCATGATGTTAACGCTCTTCATCACGAGCGAACAAACAGATACACTTTTATGCATAAGGGTGAGTTCTATGTTATTCTTTCTAAGGATGCACAGAATATAAAATATACGATGGAAGTATTCAAGAAAAAATCAGCAAAGTATAGGTTGAAACCGAGGACGGTTTCCTTTGAAGGGAGGGAGGATGATATAATCCCATATGCCATCACTAACAGCATTTTTAATAAGGCTAGCCAGGAAACAAAGAAGAATTATGTTGTGCCCGCATTACTTCAGCAAGTCAATATGGCGAAGGAGTCGGACCGTCCAAAACAGAGTCAACGACAAGAAAAATGTGTTTAGAAATAAGCTATAGGACTCCTGCATTACGTAGTAAGATTGCGGCGGATGAAGAGCGTGGAGGTTATACACGGCTCGGCTACATCGTCGAAAAACGTAAAGAACATGTGTGTACCTTTGACATGGCAAAGGACACATACATTGGTTTTAACCGAAAGCAGTCCAGCATACATGGTAAAAACACCTACACGTACAAGTCTTTTGTTAGGAAAGCTAATGGCATGCGTGCCTAATTGCCGTGCTAATTGGCCGGTTGTTAATTAGATTAGAACTAGCACGTATCCTTGTGCATTGCAACGGGAAAATTGATGTTTTATGCAAGTATAATGTCCCACAGCATCGGATTCACTATGAAAAAAATGATGCAACGCTCCTTCTACAAAATGAACATAAAAAATATGATGCGATTTAGCAGTGTTCATATTTTCTTTGTTGGGCATAATCTCCCACTGATTCCATCTAAGTATGATCCTTTCTTTAGTTATCGTGACATCCTCATCCATTTTAGTCGGGAATCAAATCCTTCCTTTTCTAATTTAATATCCCCAACACATTGAAGCATACAGATCCTTCCTTTTAACTATCCTACCTTTTTACCTCAAGTCCTTCCTTTAATTAGCCTCATCTATTTGAAAATTCTATGTATTAAGACCGCAATCTTTCTTTTAATTATTTCACCTGTTTACCCATAATCCTTTTTTAATTAGCCAGATCCGTTTAAATATTTTATTTAAGTCTACAATACTTTCTTTAATTAGCTCATTCGCTTAAACATGAGGACTGTCACTCATATATTTAGAGCGAGTTGGAATTTAGTAAATGTAAATGATGCATAGGTTGTTGCATCGAAGATCCAGATAGGAGGTCCTGTTTAAATTCCCACAATGTTAATTTATTTTGACCTAATTATTATTCACGGACTCTATGAAGCCCATAAAAGGCCCATCGAAATGAAAAAGACTAAACCAAACCAAGAATATCTATCTCTACTCCTAATGGAGCAGTTGGTAGTCTCCGTTCCATGGTTTTTTCATCCCACCTCTCACCCTTCATCTGGTTTATTTTCGTCTCTCCTCCCACCTCCCCCGCATGTAGCGATCCCCACGAAAAAAACCAAACAAAACCACGTTGGAAGTTAGCGATGCCTCACGTAGTCCCTTCCCACGCTAGAGAATCGAGTGACAAAAAACCTACGAAAAAAAGCCACGACTCGCACGCACGGGCGAGCGAGCGAGGCCTCCAGAGTGCCCTCGATCCCCATCCAGGTCACCGCAGATCCCTTCACCGCCGCCTCTCACTCGCATCAAGCTGCCGCCTCCAGAGCGCCCTCAATCCCTGCGCTACCTCCCTTCGTCGCTGTCGATCTCATTGCAAACGCTGATCCGCTTCAGGAGCCGATGTCGATTTCATTGCAAACACTGATCCGCTTCAGGAGCCGCCGCCGATCCTCTTCAGGAGCGGGCGCAGATCCCCATCCAGGTCACAGTCGGAACACCTCTGCCATCGTGGACGCGCCCAATCGTCTTGCCGGCTTGTTCCTTACTTTCGATGGTCGGGTCCGATTGTGATGGCACCATGCGACCGCCTTCCTCCCTCAGGTTCGCCCCCCTTCTTTTATTTGTTCGGATCAAGATAGAGAGAATAAGATCCACATCGAGGCCATGGGATCCCTTGATGAAATTGAGAGAGAGGGAGAGGGGGGAGGAAGGGTATCCTTGTGCAGGTCAACAGGGACCTCGTTCAGTTCATAGGTCGTGAGGGACAACACGGGAGGCCCGACGAGGGTTCCTAGTATACTTGTCTGCATCAAGATGACTTCGTCGATGCTAAATATGAACGGTTGCAACTGTCCCACCAGCAACACCATAGACGAGCCAAGCAATGACATGATGGAGTGATAGGGGCTAAGGTGTCCCGATGTTTCGATGAGATGGTGGCTATCGTTTTTTGTGGGAGTCGACCTTGACGATCCAACTACGAACGGGCAAGACGTCGCGCCTTAGCAATCGCTAAACCAACTTCCGAGGGTTATTGACCACGCCGGAGCACGATCAACCTGACCACGAGGGCTGTTTCCTGCGAGCAAACGAAGAACAAGCAAGAAACTGAGATTGCAATCTGGATATTGCGAATATAAGATGAAAGCTTTATTGATCAAGGTGGGGTTCTGTGACGTCTTGGTCTGGTCGTTGGACACAAACGAAGTACGCGAAGTTGCAGCTATGGCGAACTTTTAATCTAAACAAAACCCAAAGTCTAAACGACGCCCTAAGGGCTGTATATATGGATGAAGAGAAGGGAATTTCGTGGCCCTTGAGGGTGGGGTCCGAAACCAACCCTAACCCTTGTTTCCCCACACATACGGACTCTAAAAACAGCCTATACTTAAGTATTTCGAAAATACATGGGCCTGGCCCATTAATAAGGTGATGCAGCACCTAGAATAGCCTATGGACGAATATTATGAAGTGGCATCTTGTATATTTCGTCCAAGGCTTCATGCACTCCTTATGGCGGCTTCAAAGTCCTGAAATCATCACTTGTAACTCCGTTCTTGATCCCCTTGCGCATGCCATCAACTTCATGCGTGTTCTTGCTCCAATGTTCATCTTTCTTGTCCAAGCTAGGCCCTTCATTTGTAAGCAAAACAAATGTATCCAATTTAGGCAGCATCATATTCTCATGAACATTAGAATCGTTACCAAGAAACGAAAGTACCTGATAATTCAATAGGTGTGCGCGAGCTCTAGTAATTGGTCCAATATGTATAGCAGCAGGGGCTGTGGGTGTAACAATGGTATTGATGTCCTCATCATCCTCCCCTTCTTGAAATGAAGTTGTCCTCGACGAAAGTTCATCGTCCTCACCCAAATAAGGCTTCAAATCTGCAATGTTAAAAGTGGGACTAACCCCAAAATCTGCAGGCAGCTCAAGTTTATATGCATTATCATTTATTTTCTCTAACACCTTAAAAGGACCATCAGCACGTGGCATTAGCTTTGATTTGCGCAGATTAGGAAATCTATCCTCACGCAAATGTAACCAAACAAGATCTCCAGGTGCAAAGACAACATGTTTTCTACCCTTATCTCCAGCAAGTTTATATTTAGCATTCATACGCTCAATGTTTTCCTTAGTTAACTCATGCATTTTTAAAATCAATTCAGAACGTTCTTTAGCATCAAAATTAACCTTCTCGGAAGATGGAAGAGGCAACAAATCAATAGGTGCACGAGGTAGGAAACCATACACAATTTCAAAATGGCACATCTTAGTAGTAGAATGCAATGAACGATTATAAGCAAATTCAATATGAGGCAAGCATTCTTCCCACATTTTCTTGTTATTCCTCAAAACAGCCCTAAGCATAGTAGACAATGTTCTATTGACTACTTCAGTTTGTCCATCAGTTTGGGGGTGGCAAGTAGTACTTAAAAGCAGCTTAGTCCCCAACTTAGCCCATAAACATCTCCAAAAGTGGCTAAGAAATTTAGTATCACGATCTGAAACAATAGTATTTGGCACACCATGTAAGCGAATAATTTCACGAAAGAACAAATCAGCAACATTAACAGCATCATCGCTTTTATGACATGGTATAAAGTGTGCCATTTTCGAGAACCTATCCACGACAACAAATATGCTATCCCTCCCCTTCTTTGTTAGAGGTAAACCTAAAACAAAGTCCATAGATATATCCTCCCAAGGAACACTAGGTACAGGCAAAGGCATATGTAAACCATGAGGATTGAGTCGTGACTTAGCTCTTTGACAGGTAGTGCAGCGAGCAACAAAACGCTCAACATCCCGTCTCATCTTTGGCCAAAAGAAATGTGTAGCAAGTATATCCTCCGTCTTCTTGATGCCAAAGTGTCCCATTAATCCTCCTCCATGCGCCTCCTGCAATAACAAAAGACGAACGGAGCTAGCTGGAATGCATAGCTTGTTAGCACGAAACACAAATCCATCGTTAAGAACGAACTTGTTCCAACTTCTCCCTTCCTTACAATTCTGCAATACATCTTTAAATTCAGCATCATGAACATATTGATCCTTGATGGTCTCCAAACCAAATATTTTAAAGTCAAGTTGTGAAAGCATAGTATAACGACGAGACAAGGCATCAGCAATAACATTTTCTTTACCCTTCTTGTGTTTAATGACATAAGGGAAAGTCTCAATGAATTCAACCCATTTAGCATGTCTACGGTTCAGTTTTGCTTGACTTTTAATGTGTTTCAAAGATTCATGATCAGAATGTATAACAAATTCCTTGGGCCATAAATAATGTTGCCATGTTTCTAAGGTCCGAACAAGAGCATATAATTCTTTATCATAAGTAGAATAGTTCAGACTAGGCCCACTCAATTTTTCAGAAAAGTATGCAACAGGTTTTCCATCTTGTAATAACACACCTCCTAATCCAATTCCACTAGCATCACATTCAAGCTCAAAAGTCTTATTGAAATTAGGAAGTTGGAGTAAAGGAGCATGTGTTAACTTATCTTTCAATACCGTGAAGGCTTCTTCCTGTGCGGTACCCCAAACAAAAGGTACATCCTTCTTTGTAAGCTCGTTGAGAGGTGCAGCAATGGTGCTGAAATCTCTCACAAAACGCCTATAGAAACCAGCGAGGCCAAGGAAACTCCTCACTTGTGTGACCGTTTTGGGCTGCGGCCAACTCTCAATAGCTTCAATCTTGGCTTTATCAACTTCAATTCCCTGTGGAGTAACAACATAGCCAAGAAAAGATACTCGGTCGGTGCAAAAGGTGCACTTTCCAAGGTTACCAAACAAACGTGCATCACGTAGAGCAATAAAAACAGCACGTAAATGTTCCAAATGGTCCTCCAAAGATTTGCTATAAATCAATATGTCATCAAAGTAAACTACCACAAATCGTCCAATGAAGGCACGTAAAACTTCGTTCATTAACCTCATGAAAGTACTAGGTGCATTAGTTAACCCAAAAGGCATGACTAACCACTCATATAATCCAAACTTAGTTTTAAATGCTGTTTTCCATTCATCTCCCAATTTCATACGAATTTGATGGTAACCACTACGCAAATCAACTTTGGAGAATATTGTAGAGCCACTCAATTCATCAAGCATATCATCTAGCCTAGGAATAGGATGACGATAACGAATAGTAATATTATTAATGCCTCTACAATCAACGCACATACGCGACGTACCATCCTTTTTCGGCACTAAAATGATAGGAACAGCACAAGGACTAAGGGATTCGCGTATATAACCTTTGTCGAGCAGTTCTTGTACTTGACGCATAATCTCCTTCGTCTCCTCTGGATTGGTACGGTATGGTGCACGGTTGGGTAATGATGCACCGGGAATTAAGTCAATTTGATGCTCAATCCCGCGAATAGGTGGTAATCCCGGTGGCACGTCTTGTGGAAAGACGTCGGCGAACTCCTGCAAAATGTTAGTGACAGCAGGAGGCAAAGAGGAAGGCGCGTCCTCGAATGAAAATAATGCCTCTTTGCACACAAAAGCATAGCAAACAGATTTGCTAAAATCTAGATCATCAATATCAGATTTGGTGGCAAGTAAACATGCACTTTTCAATTTAATTTCAGAAGCAACACTAGATTGTTTATTATTATTAGGCTGCATTTGTTGCTCAAATTCTTTTGCCACAATCTGATTTTCACTCTTAGTTTTCTCCTGTTTTGCTTTATTAGCTCTATTAATATCATCTTTCAAAATGGAATCAGGAGTCATAGGAAGCAAAGTAATATTTTTATCCTTATGAACAAGAGTATACTGATTGTTTCTACCATGGTGAATAGAATTTTTATCAAATTGCCATGGTCTACCAAGTAATAAGGAACATGCTTGCATAGGTACCACATCACAATCAACATAATCAGCATATGTAGAGATACTAAAATGCACACGAACAGTACGTGTTACCTTAACCTTGCCGCTGTTGTTGAACCATTGGATGTAGTAAGGATGTGGATGTGGTCTTGTGGTGAGAGATAGCTTCTCCACCATCTCGATGCTAGCCAAGTTGTTGCAACTCCCTCCATCTATGATCACGCGAACAGAACGTTCCTTCACAACTCCCTTTGTATGGAACAAATTATGCCTCTGATTTTGCTCAGCTTGTGTAACCTGCACACTCAAAACACGTTGAGCAACTAAACATTCATACCTGTCAGCATCTTCAGGAGCCATGTATTGCGTCTCATGATCAGAATCGTCTCCACCGTGTTCGTCACGTGTAATAAGAGCCAAAGTCTCCTCATCATAGTCACTAGCGGACTCATACCCACCATCCTCAGTAACAATCATCACACGCTTAGATGGGCATTCTCTCGCATAATGACCTCCACCCTTGCAACGTCGACAAATAATATCATGTGTCTGCCCTGTTGATGCCATGGATGAAGAAGAGCTCTTTGCAGGCCCAGAAGGTGTGCTCTTGGCAGATAGTGGTGATTGTGCCTGCTTTATTGTATCACGGTTGGAGGTGGCAGCCGACGGAGGCGCCGGTGAAGCAGAACGTGTGGAAGTAGATGATGCACGTGGTGTCCATGAAGAAGGTCGACCTGCAGAAAAGTTAGTCCGCGCCAATGCCTATCGATCCTGCACTTCACGTTCAGCTTTACAAGCAAGATGGAATAAACGAGTGATATTAGTATACTCCTTATACTCTAGAATCGTCTGAATCTCTCTATTTAATCCACCCATAAAACGTGCAAGCATAGCTTCATTCTCCTCAACAATACCACATCTAATCATGCCAGTTTGTAATTCCTGATAATATTCTTCTACAGAATTTTTTCCCTGTCTTAAGCGCTGCAATTTTTGAAGTAATTCACGTTGATAATATGGTGGAACCCAACGAGTACGCATAGCAGTTTTCAAAGCAGCCCAAGTAGCAGGAATGGGATATAATCTACAATGCTCAGACCACCAAACACATGCAAAACTAGTGAATGCACAAACAGCAGCGGGAACACGTCTCTCCTCGGGATATTGTAAACATGTAAATCGTTGTTCAGTTTCTAACTCCCAAGTAAGGTATATATCAGGAACGTATCTACCCTCAAATGGTGGAATATTCAATTTTAGTTTAGGGAGATGGTCATGATCTCGTACCTGAGGGTGAGCCCTACCATTGCCATTATTTGCATGTGGACGACCTGATGGTTGCTGTGCTGGTGGTGGCACGTAGTTCTGATTTTGATCAACCTCATCCTCGTAATCGCCAGCAAAATCACCCTCCTCCGCATCAGCAGCAGGAGCCACAGAAGTAGCAACAGCAGCACCAACAGTTTGGCCAGGTGCAAGAGGGAGACGGCTCGCTCGGCGGAGGGCTGTTTCACGATGTGTAGGTAGTCGTCGTTGTTGTTGTTGTAGAGGTGCGTTAGGTGCAGCCGGTGGTGGTGGTGGAAGACGCGCGAGCAATTCATTAAACCTGTCATCGAGCTTTGTTTCGAACGTCTTCTCCATGTCATCTATCTTCTCCATGGCCTCTTCAAATCTGTTTAGCACATCCTGCACCTGTCCATTCATCATTTGCTGAAATTTATCATGCAACTCCTGATTCGTCATGTTCTCCCAGTCAGTCTCGTCGGCTTGTGATCCTGCCATGGTTAGCAACAATAGAAAACACACAAGAATATGATCCTACAGAATACTAACAAGAGGTGGTGGTGGCGGGTGTCACAAATCCGTCAAGCAGATCTCAAATTCTTACCAGTTCTTACCCAGCAGCAGGCGGTGATCGGCAACCGTTGTAGTCAAAACTCTCAAAAGCTTGGATAGAGCGATTGCCAGGGAGAGTCAAACGCACGACGTAGAGGTATGTGGAGCTGGGAAGGCTTATAGTATGGTAGCAAAAAGGGTCAGCAATAATCAATTCAGAGATGCAAAGTTGAATAAACGCTCAACGACGGTACTGTGCTGGTCCTAGGCTAGACCGTGCTAGAGACGCGAGCCTAGAACACTAACAAAATCACGGCGCTGCACGTAAATAAGGGAAAAGCACACTCTGGAACTTTTTTTTTTCGCTTTTTTTTTTGCGCTCCTTTTTTTTTGCGCTCCTCTTTTTTTTTTGCGCTCCTTTTTTTTTTGCGAAAAATTACTATAACGGCGAGTGTCTCAAAACTCTTCCCTCGTCAAACTGATAGTATGGGCACGAAAAAAAATTTTCCACTTTTTTTTTTGGAAATCAGGGCAGCGACGACGAAAAAGTGCGACAAAAAATCACTATGATGGCACGTGGCTCAAAAGACTCAGAAAAGCCTAAAAATAGGATAGGGAAAAAAAAATTTTGCCCGAGAAAATTTTGGCCTAAAAACTGCCCGGGGGTCTCCAGACTTTTTTTTTTTCCGAGACCTACGCAGGCAAGGAAACACGAATCGGAATTGAGATTGACCTCAAGAACAAACCTAATATGAGAAGAACTCGGATTGGTGGTGGATATATGGTTGTGGTATATGGCAGCGGTGGTGGTATATGGTAGCGGCGGTGGTATATGAATACAGATTGGTGGTGGTATATGGATACGGATTGGTGGTGGTATATGGATATGGATTCAAAGCGGTGGCGGATAAGCAAAAGTGGTAGATGGGCGATGATGATGGTGCGGCGGCGGCGTGACAACTTATGACCAGAACTCGAAACTCTAAAAGACTAGACTCTAAGACCAGCAACTTGACACGACGATGCAACCGCAAATTCAACAAAGCAAAAACCCTAAAAAGATTATGCAAAGGCTCAGATTGGTTCGGATATGATGAACTAACCCTAATTTTTTTTTGTGGCTTTTTCGTGGACTGTAGGTATGAAGAACAGACTCAATCTAATCTACGAAAAACTGTAAAATCTCACCGAGCAACCTGAAAATCTGATACCACTTGATAGAGGCAAAGGTGTCCCGATGTTTCGATGAGATGGTGGCTATCGTTTTCTGTGGGAGTCGACCTTGACGATCCGACTACGAACGTGCGAGACGTCGCGCCTTAGCAATCGCTAAACCAACTTCCGAGGGGTTATTGACCACGCCGGAGCACGATCAACCTGACCACGAGGGCCTGTTTCCTGCGAGCAAACGAAGAACAAGCAAGAAGCTGAGATTGCAATCTGGATATTGCGAATATAAGATGAAAGCTTTATTGATCAAGGTGGGGTTCTGTGACGTCTTGGTCTGGTCGTTGGACACAAACGAAGTACGCGAAGTTGCAGCTATGGCGAACTTTTAATCTAAACAAAACCCAAGTCTAAACGACGCCCTAAGGGCTGTATATATGGAGGAAGAGAGGGGAATTTCGTGGCCCTTGAGGGTGGGGTCCGAAACCAACCCTAACTCTTGTTTCCCCACACATACGGACTCTAAAAATAGCCTATACTTAAGTATTTCGAAATTACATGGGCCTGGCCCATTAATAAGGTGACGCAGCACCTAGAATAGCCTATGGACGAATATTATGAAGTGGCATCTTGTATATTTCGTCCATGGCTTCATGCACTCCTTATGGCGGCTTCAAAGTCCTGAAATCATCACTTGTAACTCCGTTCTTGATCCCCTTGCGCATGCCATCAACTTCATGCGTGTTCTTGCTCCAATGTTCATCCTTCTCCAAGCTAGGCCCTTCATTTGAAAGCAAAACAAATGTATCCAATTTAGGCAGCATCATAATCTCATGAACATTAGAATCATTACCAAGAAACGAAAGTACCTGGTAATTTAATTGGCGTGCGCGAGCTCTAGTAATTGGTCCAGTATATGTAACAGTAGGGGCTGTGGGTGTAACAATGGTATTGATGTCCTCATCAAAACTAAACTAATTGCATGATGTGCAGCCGGGAATGGCATGGTACAGTACCATGTTACACCTCCAGTCCCTCACGAGTCTTATTGTGGTGGTCTTTGTCTTGGATTACAAAGCTTGGCTTGGGATTCTGCTACTGCTCTAATTCGGTGAGGATTCTAATGGGAGACAATATTTGAAAATAGAACTTTCCCCAAGTAACTCCAACGGTTATATTAACAGACTATCAAAGTAACGCCATAGAGGCATACTTGATGTGTGGCAGAGGTAAGGTTCTATTAGTGTTGTTTTGATCTCTAGCCTCATAGTCTGCACCTCTCCAAGAATGAAATTAATTCATGTCGTCTTATATTCTTCAGAAAAGCACACTTGCATAAAAACAATGTAATTACCCTTTTAGATGAGAAAAATAATACAAAAAGGGTAATATCCCTTTTAGATGATTGTCAGGTTTATTTTACTTTGCTATGCTTCCACTCTTTCTGCAACTGCATCATGTGTGGTTTCTATAGCTCCACTTCTACAACCTATGATTGTTTTGACATATTGATAGGATCCTTAACAGAACACCTACACTTCTCATTAACATTGCAGCAGCCAGGGTCTTCGGGTCATTCTTCTCAGCGATCATTTCATCTACTTAAATTCCGTAGGTTCGTTCATAAGTGGATTTTACCCTAAGAAATAGTAAGTTGCGAAGTTCATTAATTAAGAAGTCTTGCGCAATAGTGCAGTGAACAAGAAGCTTGCATTTTATTTATTTGATGGTTATTAGGCTAAGTCGAAGCACTAGCGGGATTTATGAACATCAGGTCACCTTTTAAAGGGTCTCTAAAAGAAGTGGTTAAGGATCTACAATTGTGTCGTGGTAAAATTTGCTGATGTTGGTGTTTCTTTTCAAGATAATATGGTTGTTTACCTATTTGGTCCATGTTTTTCCTACTAAAATTAGTTTTCTATTCCACATGGATAATTTGAATTAGTGAGAAGTGCACATGATTGCAGGTTGCAATTTGCTAATTATGATGGAGCAAATGAGGTCTCATGCCCACAACTGTACGTACTAAGTCGAAGGTGGAGCGCTGTGTGCAGCCGATCACACTGGACACTGGTACTCATGACCACGTTAACCAACAGGGTCAATGACAAGGATGCCTCCGATGCAGTAGGTCATGACGCATTTCACAGTGTTTCTTCTACACATGGTAACATGAATCTTCACTTTATTGGTGCATGGGTCCAGTAGTAGTGAGGAATTGGGGTTGGAAACCAATAGACAAACATACGGCAACAATGGTTGATGAAAACAACGACCTTGTAACTTCAGGTATGAGACTAAGATGGTTCATAATTTTTTGCCTAATTGTAGTTTATGGCACTGTTTTCTTTCTTATGTTCACGTGTACAAGCAACTTCACAACAATATTTATATGAGTGGTTTGTTTTATATTCTTTGATTTGCAAAATGCTAAGGAGCGAATGGGCGGGGCATTGAACCAAAAAAAAACATAGTGATCAAATAATTCTTTTGGTCATACTCACTGGTCTCTTGCTATCTTAAAAACATAGTGATCAAATAATTCTTAAGATTATCTTGTCTCTTGTCAAATAATTAAACCTTGTTGAATGATAGCATGGTATGAAGAACAAAACGAAGAACATATTTTGTAATTGAACTTTAATTTTTTTTATTCGTACCATGTCAATTTCCTGTTCAAAAATATCAAATATGCAAGTGGTGCTAGGGTTTGAATGCTGGATGGAACAATGCCAAGATCCTAGGTTATTACTACAACCCACATGCAAGCAAGTAGACATGGCACTGGCCACATGGCCTGATTAGCGGTTAACCACATGTATTATCCCTACTGATACACATAATATACTTATCGATCATATTTGTGTAAATAGATTCTTGATTAGTTGGTTAATATATAAATAGATTCTTAATTGGTCAATCAATTCCTATGATATGACAGATGCAAAGAAAATTACTTGCATGGAATTTATATTGTCGCAGTGGTCTTGCAATCAAAAATATATATTTCTTTTACCAAGTATTGAATCGCCTTCTCTATGAACAAATGTTAGCAACTTGTAGTTTTGTTCACACTATTTTCTTTTTTGTTTTTTGGCATGGAAGCTTGGGACACAAGATTGCGATCACAAGCATGCGGTTTGCCCTTGTGTGAGTTGTCAACTGTGATGACCTTGTGGTGTCTAGAGGTTATCCTTGCTCGATTTGGACATCAGTGGTTTTCGCAGCATCACATTGAAAACATCGGCGATGATGATCCAGTGAACTAAGCTACATCGGGTTGGGTTGGGTGTGTGGTATGTTCACCCTGATCTCATGCTATTTTAATATATTTTATCTTGACAAAAAATTGGCCAACTCCTTGGCGATTATCTTCCCATATTATACATGAGCTTTAGAAATTTAATTCTTAGGATATTTGCTCTTGATCTCTTCTCTACTCCTAATTGAGCAGTTCGCATGTTGTTCGTTCATTTGCTCGCACCCCCTTGAACAACCTCCCCGCTCCCACTGATTTTTATCGATCGAACCCCACCTCTTGTTTCCCTCACCGGTTTTCTTTTCCAATCAAAACCGGTTGAAACGAACCAGCGCCCTTACCTCTCTCCAGAACCCTCTCTCCCTATCTTGGCTATTTAGGGTTTTTGTTCTTTCTCCCTGTCCGATCCCTAGCCGCTCCGGTTCGATGGCCCCTTCCCAACATCCTCGACCTGATCCGGGAGGCCGACAAGAAGGACGACGCGGAGGACGCGCAGGGGCGCACGCAATGCACTTTGTGGCCCAAGAACCCTCATGTGAATGGCATTGGCTCGATTCCACACCGCCGCCAAGAAGCCTCACGCGACGACTGGCGGGGAAGAACAAGGATTCGTATAAGGAGGGGAGGATGCGGTGAAGAAGGTGTGCTAGACCTGGGCGCCATCCACACCTCCCTCATCGGTGGCATCTACAAGATCCTTAGTAAGGATGACGGCATCTCCTTCCACCTCATCACCACAACCATCCCCGAGGCCCAGATCCCAGCAGTAGGCACCCCCTCACCGCCCCTTCTTTTCTTCCTGCACCCAACGCCACATCTTGGTGGCCACGACACCATGTTGGCTGCTCTGCCTCAGCCCGGACCTATGGTCATTGCGGTGGTGATGCACAACTTGGCGAATTATGGGAAGGGCCGACGGTTGAGGTTTTTAGGGAGGGTGCTCCATCATGGAAGGCGAGGGATGATGTGCATCAGCCAACAAGGAGGCGCAGCTGTGTGACGGAGTGGAGAAGACGACATGCTCTGGTCCTCCTCCAAGCCTGCTGGCGTGTTGTCGATTTGTTGCTTTTCCATGATCTTATTTCCCTCGTGTGTCCTCCTGGGCACATGCAGTTCATGATTTGGTCGACGGAAGTAGTCTAGGGTTTGACAAATTCTCTTCAAAAATGGTTCCCTCGTAAGATCAGATTAGTCCCCCACCCTGTGGTTTTGGTTGGATTTCTTGAATTTAGTCAACTCGCCTTTGCTTGTGACCCTCTTCTCCATCGCTCTTTTTGTAACGACAAGATGAGAAGTTGGAATTCCTTTGGGTATAGTATCCCAGCATCTTAAGGAGCAACTAATAATCTCAATGAAGATGACATTGGAGAGATTGGTTCTAATTCTTTATCACTTATGATGAGATCATTTGGGCATGTCTAAGTGTCGAGGACCAGATGGTGGCATCAGCAGCGGTGTCTTCCTGGCTCGTGCCCCTGCCCACATCATTGTCTTTGAGACTTGGTATTCAGTCACATGACAGAGTTTTTCATAACTGATTACATATTTAGAACTTGGTCACTTGATACATGTCTGATTGATGAACTTGGTATTGGCGACCTTTCACATCTTCAGGTTCTGGAAGTTAGATTGGCCTGGACTGGATGTGCATACTCTCCATCACCAGAGATCCTTGAGGTCACTCGTGCAGGACTCTTGATCTATGATTTTCTGATTTGATCATATGTTGTGTGTTGCAGGTCCTTGAGTTTGGGTATGGCAACTCGCGACACGAAGTGGAGCTTCTGCGGTAGGGTGTCGCCATCACCTGCATCGACCTCTCGTTGGTTGCCTTCAAGAGTGTGTGTGACCAGCCATTAAGCTTGTTTTGATGCCTTTTGATATTCTAAGCAAGTCTTAGCCTTTCCAGGTTCATCAACACAGCTCACATTAGTAGTCAATATGATTCAGATGCATAATAATACGTCTTTGTTTCCCTTTTGTTGTGGATACCACATCTTAACAAAAAGAGTTCTTTATACCTTGTAACTAGGTACAATTAATATTTATCTAGCTACAATTAATCATGCAGAAAATTGTAAAAAAAACTATTAATCATGTAGTCAATCCTTAAATATTCCTCTTGCTATATCTCTATCTTGTCGTCTTTAAGATAGAAATAGATGCACACTGGTTGATACAGTATCCTACTCTGAATTTGACAGATATGGAGCAGGAAAAGGTGTATGTCTGATACAGATAACCAAGGATGCCAAGGTCTATAGTATCCGACTCTGCTATGGAGAAATTTTTTTTGAGGGTCTGCTATGGAGAATAATTAACAGGTATACTGTTATGACCGGTTTAGCTTATAACCGGAGGAGGTCCACCGGGCAGTAGTTAGGGGCATGGCCCACAAGTTATATTAGGTTAATTATTATGCAAGCTATCTAGGTTATAAATATAGGCTGTAAGACTCTTTTCGGAATCAAGCAATAAATATATTTCTTATCCCTATTGCCCGGCTCCCAGAAGAGCCGGAACCCTAGCCGCGCCAGCCCTAGCCGCCGCCGCCCTTCTCCTTCCTCGCGACGGCGCCAACTCGCCGGCGCACGCGCCCTCACCCCCAACCTCCGCTGTTCTGCCTTTATAACCTAAGGAGTAGAGCCGGTAGGAACCCTAGTCCTACCAATTAGGAAATCAGAGACCAAGTTACGACCATGTCGCGGCCACCACCACCGCCGGCGCAATCCAGCGGCTCCACCGCGTGATAGAGGCAAAGGTGTCCCGATGTTTCGATGAGAAGGTGGCTATCATTTTCTGTGGGAGTCGACCTTGACGATCCGACTACGAACGTGCGAGACGTCGCGCCTAAGCAATCGCTAAACCAACTTCCGAGGGTTATTGACCACGCCGGAGCACGATCAACCTGACCACGAGGGCATATTTCCTGCGAGCAAACGAAGAACAAGCAAGAAACTAAGATTGCAATCTGGATATTGCGGATATAAGAGGAAACTTTATTAATGAAGGTGGGGTTCTATGACGTCTTGGTCTGGTCGTTGGACACAAACGAAGTACGCGAAGTTGCAGCTATGGCGAACTTTTAATCTAAACAAAACCCAAAGTCTAAACGACGCCCTAAGGGCTGTATATATGGAGGAGAGAGGGGGAATTTCGTGGCCCTTGGTGGAGGGGTCCAAAACCAACCCTAACTCTTGTTTCCCCACACATACGGACTCTAAAAACAGCCTATACTTAAGTACTTCAAAAATACATGGGCCTGGCCCAATAATAAGGTGACGCAGCACCTAAAATAGGCTCTGGACGAAATTTATGAAGTGGCATCTTGTATATTTCGTCCCATGCTTCATGCACTCATTATGGTGGCTTCAGAGTCCTGGAATCATCACTTGTAACTCCGTTCTTGTTCCCCTTGCGCATGCCATCATCTCCATGCTTGAACTTGCTCCAAGGTTCATCTTTCTTGTCCAAGCTAGGCCCTTCATTTGTAAGCAAAACAAATGTATCCAATTTAGGCAGCATCATATTCTCATGAACATTAGAATCGTTACCAAGAAACGAAAGTACCTGATAATTCAATAGGTGTGCGCGAGCTCTAGTAATTGGTCCAGTATGTATAGCAGCAGGGGCTGTGGGTGTAACAATGGTATTGATGTCCTCATCATCCTCCCCTTCTTGAAATGAAGTTGTCCTCGACGAAAGTTCATCGTCCTCACCCAAATAAGGCTTCAAATCTGCAATGTTAAAAGGGGACTAACCCCAAAATCTGCAGGCAGCTCAAGTTTATATGCATTATCATTTATTTTCTCTAACACCTTAAAAGGACCATCAGCACGTGGCATTAGCTTTGATTTGCGCAAATTAGGAAATCTATCCTTACGCAAATGTAACCAAACAAGATCTCCAGGTGCAAACACAACATGTTTTCTACCCTTATCTCCAGCAAGTTTATATTTAGCATTCATATGCTCAATGTTTTCCTTAGTTAACTCATGCATTTTTAAAATCAATTCAGCACGTTCTTTAGCATCAAAATTAACCTTCTCCGAAGATGGAAGAGGCAACAAATCAATAGGTGCACGAGGTAGGAAACCATACACAATTTCAAAAGGGCACATCTTAGTAGTAGAATGCAATGAACGATTATAAGCAAATTCAATATGAGGCAAGCATTCTTCCCACATTTTCTTGTTATTATTCAAAACAGCCCTAAGCATAGTAGACAATGTTCTATTGACTACTTGAGTTTGTCCATCAGTTTGGGGGTGACATGTAGTACTAAAAAGCAGTTTAGTCCCCAACTTAGCCCATAAACATCTCCAGAAGTGGCTAAGAAATTTAGTATCACGATCTGAAACAATAGTATTTGGCACACCATGCAAGCGAATAATTTCACGAAAGAACAAATCGGCAACATTAACAGCATCATCGCTTTTATGACATGGTATAAAGTGTGTCATTTTCGAGAACCTATCCACGACAACAAATATGCTATCCCTCCCCTTCTTTGTTCGAGGTAAACCAAAAACAAAGTCCATAGATATATCCTCCCAAGGAACACTAGGTACAGGCAAAGGCATATATAAACCATGAGGATTGAGTCGTGACTTAGCATTTTGACATGTAGTGCAGCGAGCAACAAAACGCTCAACATCCCGTCTCATCTTTGGCCAAAAGAAATGTGTAGCAAGTATATCCTCCGTCTTCTTGACGCCAAAGTGTCCCATTAATCCTCCTCCATGCGCCTCCTGCATTAACAAAAGACGAACGGAGCTAGCTGGAATGCATAGCTTGTTAGCACGAAACACAAATCCATCATTAAGAACGAACTTGTTCCAAGTTCTCCCTTCCTTACAATTCTGCAATACATCTTTAAATTCAGCATCATGAACATATTGATCTTTGATGGTCTCCAAACCAAATATTTTAAAGTCAAGTTGTGAAAGCATAGTATAACGACGAGACAAGGCATCAACAATAACATTTTCTTTACCCTTCTTGTGTCTAATGACATAAGGGAAAGTCTCAATGAATTCAACCCATTTAGCATGTCTATAGTTCAGTTTTGCTTGACTTTTAATGTGTTTCAAAGATTCATGATCAGAATGTATAACAAATTCCTTGGGCCATAAATAATGTTGCCATGTTTCTAAGGTCCGAACAAGAGCATATAATTCTTTATCATAAGTAGAATAGTTCAGACTAGGTCCACTCAATTTTTCAGAAAATTATGCAACAGGTTTTCCATCTTGTAATAACACACCTCCTAATCCAATTCCACTAGCATCACATTCAAGCTCAAAAGTCTTATTGAAATTAGGAAGTTGGAGTAAAGGAGCATGTGTCAACTTATCTTTCAATACCGTGAAGGCTTCTTCCTGTGTGATACCCCAAACAAAAGGCACATCCTTCTTTGTAAGCTCGTTGAGAGGTGCAGCAATGGTGCTGAAATCTCTCACAAAACGCATATATAAACCAGCGAGGCCAAGGAAACTCCTCACTTGTGTGACCGTTTTGGGCTGCGGCCAACTCTCAATAGCTTCAATCTTGGCTTTATCAACTTCAATTCCCTATGGAGTAACAACATAGCCAAGAAAAGATACTCGGTCGGTGCAAAAGGTGCACTTTCCAGGGTTACCAAACAAACATGCATCACGTAGAGCAATAAAAACAGCACGTAAATGTTCCAAATGTTCCTCCAAAGATTTGTTATAAATCAGTATATCATCAAAATAGACTACCACAAATCGTCCAATGAAAGCACGTAAAACTTCGTTCATTGGTCTCATGAAAGTACTAGGTGCATTAGTTAACCCAAAAGGCATTACTAACCACTCATATAAACCAAACTTAGTTTTAAATGCCGTTTTCCATTCATCTCCCAATTTCATACGAATTTGATGGTATCCACTACGCAAATCAACTTTGGAGAATATTGTAGAGCCACTCAATTCATCAAGCATGTCATCTAGCCTAGGAATAGGATGACGATAACGAATAGTAATATTATTAATGCCTCTACAATCAACACACATACGCGACGTACCATCCTTTTTCGGCACTAAAATGATAGGAACAGCACAAGGACTAAGGGATTCACGTATATAACCTTTGTCAAGCAGCTCCTGTACTTGACACATAATCTCCTTCATCTCCTCTGGATTGGTACAGTATGGTGCACGGTTGGGTAATGATGCACCGGGAATTTAGTCAATTTGATACTCAATCCCTCGAATAGGTGGTAATCCCGGTGGCACGTCTTGTGGAAAGACGTCAGCGAACTCCTGCAAAATGTTAGTGACAGCAGGAGGCAAAGAGGAAGGCACGTCCTCGAATGAAAATAATGCCTCTTTGCACACAAAAGCATAGCAAACAGATTTGCTAAAATCTAGATCATCAATATCAGATTTGGTGGCAAGTAAACATGCACTTTTCAATTTAATTTCAGAAGCAACACTAGATGGTTTATTATTAGGCTTCATTTGTTGCTCAAATTCTTCTGCCACAATCTGATTTTCACTCTTATTGTTCTCCTGTTTTGCTTTATTAGCTCTATTAATATCATCTTTCAAAATAGAATCAGGAGTCATAGGAAGCAAAGTAATATTTTTATCCTTATGAACAAGAGTATACTGATTGTTTCTACCATGGTGTACAGAATTTTTATCAAATTGCCATGGTCTACCAAGTAATAAGGAACATGCTTGCATAGGTACCACATCACAATCAACATAATCAGCATATGTAGCGATACTAAAATGCACACGAACAGTACGTGTTACCTTAACCTTGTCACTGTTCTTGAACCATTGGGTGTAGTAAGGATGTGGATGTGGTCTTGTGGTGAGAGATATCTTCTCCACCATCTCCATGCTAGCCAAGTTGTTGCAGCTCCCTCCATCTATGATGACGCGAACAAAACGTTCCTTCACAACTCCCTTTGTATGGAACAAATTATGCCTCTGATTTTGCTCAGCTTGTGTGACCTGCACACTCAAAACACGTTGAGCAACTAAACATTCATACCTGTCAGCATCTTCAGCAACCATGTATTGCGTCTCATGATCAGAATCCTCTCCACCGTGTTCTTCACGTGTAATAAGAGCCAAAGTCTCCTCATCATAGTCACTAGCGAACTCATACCCACCATCCTCAGTAGCAGTCATCACACGTTGAGATTGGCATTCTCTCGCAAAATGTCCTCTTCCCTTACAACGACGACAAATAATATCACTTGTAAGCCCTGTTGATGCCATGGAAGAAGAAGAGCTCTGCGCAGGTCCAGTAGGTGTGCTCTTGGCAGATAGTGGTGGTTGTGCCTGCTTTCTTGTATCACGGCTGGAGGTGGCACCTGATGGAGGTGCTGGTGGATTGGAAGTAGAGGATGCACGTGGTGTCCATGATGAAGATCGACCTGCTGAAAAGTTAGTTCGCGCCAATGCCTATCGGTCCTGCACTTCACGTTCAGCTTTACAAGAAAGATGGAATAAACGAGTGATATCAGTATAATCCTTATACTCTAGAATGGTCTGAATCTCTCTATTTAATCCACCCATAAAACATGCAAGCATAGCTTCATTCTCCTCAATAATACCACATCTAATCATGCCAGTTTGTAATTCCTGATAATATTCTTCTACAGAATTTTTTCCTTGTCTTAAACGCTGCAATTTTTTAAGTAATTCACGTTGATAATATGGTGGAACCCAACGAGTACGCATAGCAATTTTCAAAGCAGCCCAAGTAGCTGGAATAGGATATAATCTACAATGTTCAGACCACCAAACACATGCAAAACTAGTGAAAGCACAAACAGCAGCAGGAACACGTCTCTCCTCAGGATAGTGTAAACATGTAAATCGTTGTTCAGTTTCTAACTCCCAAGTAAGATATATATCAGGAACATATCTACCCTCAAATGGTGGAATATTCAATTTTAGTTTAGGAAGATGGTCATGTACCTCAGGTGGTGGTGCAGCCCTACCGTTGCGATGATATGCATGAGGATGACCTGGTGGTGGTGGTGCTGGTGGTGGCACGTAGTTCTGATTTTGGTCAACCTCATCCTCGTAATGGTCCTCCACCTCTGCAGTAGCAGCAGGAGCGGCAGAAGCATCAACAGCGGCACCAGAAGTTTGCCCAGGGTCAATGGGAATGCGTTGTGCTCGTCCCACTTGATTTGGAAAGCGGCGTTGTTGTTGTTGTTGTTGTTGTTGTTGTTGTTGTTGTTGTTGTTGTTGTTGTTGTTGTTGGAGAGGTGCGTTAGGGGCAGTCGGTGGTGGTGGTGTAAGACGCGCGAGCAATTCATTAAACTCGTTATCGAGCTTTGTTTCGAACATCTTCTCCATGCCATCTATCTTCTCCATGGCCTCGTCAAATCTGTTTAGCACATCTTGCACCTGTCCACTCATCATTTGCTGAAATTTATCATGCAACTCCTTATTCGTCAGGTTCTCCCAGTCAGTCTCGTCGGCTTGTGATCCTGCCATGGTTACCAGCAATAGAAACACACAAAAATATGATCCTACAGACTACTAACAAGAGGTGGTGGTGGATGTCACAAATCCGTCAAGCAAATCTCAGATTCTTACTAGTTCTTACCCAGCAGCAGGCGGTGATCAACAACCGTCGTAGTCAAAACTCTCAAAGCTTGGATAGAGCGATTACCAGGGAGAGTCAAACGCACGACGTAGATGTATGTGGAGCTAGGAAGGCTTATAATATGGTAGCAAAAAGGGTCAGCAATAATCAATTCAGAGATGCAATGTTGAATAAGCGCTCAACGACGGGACTGTGCTGGTCCTAGGCTAGACCGTGCTAGAGACACGAGCCTAGAACACTAACAAAATCATGGCGCTACACGTAAACAAGGGAGGAGCACTCTCTGAATTTGTTTTCTTTTTTTCACTTTTTTTGCACTTTTTTCCTCTCTTTTTTTGCTCCGCAACAATTTTTTTTGAAAAAGTCTACAAATGGTCTAAAAACTGTCTAGCCAGAATTTTCCAGACTTAGTTTTTTTTAGTTTGGAACTATTTTTCTTTTGCGGGTAGCTCGGAATCTCAGGAGTCCTATTCTGTCACGACTCGAAGTATCGCGTGATCCGGAAATAGAAAACAATGCAACAATTACTGGACTCAGACTAGGACTGGTGGCGGAGATGAATCTGGTGGAATCTCGGACTAGCGGCGGCGATGAATCTGGTGGAAATCGGACCGGTGGTGGATATATGTTGCGGGTGGACTCGGATTGGCGTGATGACGGCGGATATGTGGTGGCGAATATGGCAGCGACGATGAAGTTGGTGTGGTGGTGGTATATGGCAGCAGCGATGATGATGATGCGGTGGTGATATATGGCAGTGGCGACGTGACAACCTGTGAATAGAACTCGAAACTCTAAAGGACTAGACGCTAAGACCAGCAACTTGACATGACGATGCAACCGCAAATTCAACAAAGCAAATACAGAAAAGATTATGCAAAGGCTCAGATTAGTTCGGATAGGGTGAACTAACCCTAATTTTTTTGGCTTTTTTGTGGACTATAGGTACGAAGAATAGACTCGATCTAAACTACGAAAAACTGTAAAATCTCACCAAGCAACCTGGAAATCTAATACCACTTGATAGAGGCAAAGGTGTCCCGATGTTTCGTTGAGAAGGTGGCTATCGTTTTCTGTGGGAGTCGACCTTGACGATCCGACTACGAACGTGCGAGACGTCGCGCCTTAGCAATCGCTAAACCAACTTCCGAGGGTTATTAACCACGCCGGAGCACGATCAACCTGACCACGAGGGCCTGTTTCCTGCGAGCAAACGAAGAACAAGCAAGAAACTAAGATTGCAATCTGGATATTGCGAATATAAGAGGAAAGCTTTATTAATGAAGGTGGGGTTCTGTGACGTCTTGGTCTGGTCGTTGGACACAAACGAAGTACGCGAAGTTGCAGCTATGGCGAACTTTTAATCTAAACAAAACCCAAAGTCTAAACGACGCCCTAAGGGCTGTATATATGGAGGAGAGAGGGGGAATTTCGTGGCCCTTGGTGGAGAGGTCTGAAACCAACCTAACTCTTGTTTCCCCACACATACGGACTCTAAAAACAGCCTATACTTAAGTACTTCGAAAATACATGGGCCTGGCCCAATAATAAGGTGAGGCAGCACCTAAAATAGGCTCTGGACGAAATTTATGAAGTGGCATCTTGTATATTTCGTCTCATGCTTCATGCACTCATTATGGTGGCTTCAGAGTCCTGGAATCATCACTTGTAACTCCGTTCTTGTTCCCCTTGCTCATGCCATCATCTCCATGATTGAACTTGCTCCAAGGTTCATGTTTCTTGTCCAAGCTAGGCCCTTCATTTGTAAGCAAAACAAATGTATCCAATTTAGGCAGCATCATATTCTCATGAACATTAGAATCGTTACCAAGAAACGAAAGTACCTGATAATTCAATTGGCGTGCGCGAGCTCTTGTAATTGGTCAATTATGTATAGCAGCAGGGGCTGTGGGTGTAACAATGGTATTGATGTCCTCATCACCGCGCCGATGATGACGGCGCCTTCCCTCACCTTGCCGATGATTACGGCGCCTTCCCTCACCGCGCCGACAATATCCGCCGTCGGGACAACCGCGCTGGCGGGCCCCGTCTCCACCACCACCCCGCCCGCGCCGCCATCCCCGGGTCTTCCTGCGCCACCGCCGTCCGCCGTCTTCACACCGGAGCAGGTCACGGCCACCCTGCAGGACCTCGTCACCGCTGTCCAGAGCCTCCACCTACAGCAGCAGCAACAGTACGCGGCCGGGGCCGGGCCCTACATGCCCCTGCCGACGGTGCCCGCTGCCGCCTACGGCCACACGCCGTGGCCGCCCCAGGGCGTCTCTCCGTACGGCGCGCCCCTCTGGCCCTTGGCGCCGACGCCGTCCTCGGGCCCCTAGCCGCTACAGCAGATGCCGCAGGCGGCGACCACCGGACCGCTGCAGCCGTTCTCCGCGCCGACATGCACCAGGCAGCCCCTGCTGCCGTTTCCGGTGAGACTACGCCGGCTGCGGCCCCTCTGTGGTACTTGCAGCCACCCCCTCCCGCGGCCACCGACGCCCCCGCCCACCCCCCGCCACCGGCGCTACAACCACCGGCACCGCCCCTGCCTAGCTCGGGGGCAGCCTCGCCGACCGGCCTCCCGATTCATCAGGTCCGGTTCCCGCCCTCCCCGTCGCCACTTCCAGCGTGGGCGGCTGGGCCTTCGCCGTCGCCAGTCTACACCACGGCCCCCGAGCAGCCGACTTCGTTTCCGCAGTTCGGGGGGCCATCGGGTTCTGCTCGTCCCTACCCAGAGTACTCCGACCAGGCGCCACCCGCCTCGCTGCTCCGCACCTCCGAGCCAGCACGACACGGCGTTTCCGCCCAGGCACCGCCTCGGTTCGCCAAGATCGACTTCGCCACTTATGACGGCACGGAGGACCCCCTCAACTGGCTCAACCAGTGCGACCAGTTCTTTCATGGGCAGCGCACACTCGCTTCGGAGCGGACCTGGCTTGCCTTGTATCACCTCCGCGGCACGGCACAGACGTGGTACTACGCTCTCGAGCAGGACAAGGGTGCCATGCCTACTTGGGAGCGCTTCCGCAAGCTCTGCCTCCTCCGTTTGGGCCCCCGGTTCGCAGGAGCCGCCTGTCGGAGCTCGGTCGCCTTCCCTTCACCTCTACGGTGCAGGACTTTGCCGACCGCTTCCAGGCCTTGGCGTGCCATGCGTCGGGCGTGACGGCGTAGCAGAACGCCGGCCTCTTTGTTGGTGGCCTCCCGGATCACATTCGCGTCGACGTGGAGCTTCGCGGCCCTCAGGATCTCCAGACGACCATGTATTACGCCCGGGCCTTCGAGGCTCGCGCCCAGGCCATGCTGCTGGCTGCCCCGGCCCGAGGAGGCCGGCAGACCAGCCGCCCGCCGCCTGCACCAGGCCGGCCATCCCCGGCCACACTAGCGCCCACTACCTCGGCCACGACGTGCTCCTTTCGGCGCCTCTCTCCGACGGAGCAGATGGAGCGGCGGCGCCAGGGCCTCTGCTTTAACTGTGACGAGCCCTATACGACGACCCATGTGTGCCCTCGCCTCTTCTACTTGGAGACGGTCGACTTCATCGAGGAGGACGTTTTGGCCGATGAGGCCGCGGCCCTACCACCCCCAGCGGCGGTTGAGGGCGCACCCGCGGCTGGCCCGACGACGGCCCTCGTGATCTCTCTCCATGCGCTCGCCGGGATCTGTGACGAGCGGACCATGCTCTTGCCGGTGACGATCCACGACGAGCTCTTGGTGGCCTTGGTGGATACAGGCTCCACCCATAACTTCCTGCCCGAGGCTACCATGCATCGCTTAGCGCTTCAGCCGATGGGCGAGGAGCAACTTCGGGTCACGATGGCCAACGGCGATCGCCTCTGGTGTCATGGCCTCGCACGGGACATGCCCATCACCATCGGCGGGGAACACTTCTCCATCACCTGTTCGGGCATCGACTTGGGCTGCTTCGACTTCATCCTTGGCGTCGACTTCCTACGGACCCTCGGCCCCATTCTTTGGGACTTCGACGCACTGACGATGACCTTTTGGCGCCTGGGCCGTCGCATTCGGTGGGACGGCGTTGGGGGCACCATGCCCGCACCACCTCAGCTTCAGCTGGTTGCGGCTACCTCCGAGGACGAGCATCCGCTCTTGGAGAACCTTCTGCAGCAGCACGGCGACCTCTTCACCGAGCCACAGGGTCTTCCGCCCGCCCGGGCATATGATCACCGTATACATCTCTTGCCGGGATCCGCACCGGTGGCGGTATGTCCCTACCGCTACCCGTAGCTACAGAAGGACGAGTTGGAGAGGCAGTGTGCGCTTATGCTCGCGGCAGGCATCATCCGAATCTCCACCTCACCGTTTACCACGCCAGTGCTTCTTGTCCGCAAGTCGGACAGCACGTGGCGTTTCTGCATTGACTACCGTGCCCTTAATGCTGTTACGCTTAAGGACAAGTTCCCTATTCCGGTGGTTGATGAGCTCCTGGATGAGCTACACGGGATGCGCTTCTTCACCAAGCTCGATCTCCGGTCGGGATACCACCAGGTGCGCATGCACCCAGATGACATCGCCAAGACGGCGTTTCGGACTCACCATGGCCGCTTCGAGTTCTTGGTTATGCCCTTTGGCCTCACCAACGCCCCGGCGACCTTCCAGGCCCTGATGAACGATGTCCTCCGGCCCTACTTACGTCGGTTTGTGCTCGTTTTCTTTGATGATATTCTGATCTACAGCGCCTCTTGGGCAGAGCACCTCCAGCACGTCGCCATCGTCTTCAACGAGCTTCGGGCGCACCATCTTCATCTTAAGCGCTTGAAGTGCTCGTTCGGGACGCCTTCTGTCGCCTACCTCGGCCATGTCATCTCGGCCGACGGGGTGGCTATGGACGCCGACAAGGTGGCGGCCGTCGCAGCCTGGACGACGCCACACTCGCCGCGGGCTCTTCGCGGTTTTCTCGGCCTCGCCAGATACTACTGGAAGTTCATCTGGGAGTTCGGTCTCATTGCGTCGCCACTCACGCGGTTTCTGCGCCGCGACGCCTTCGCCTGGGACGAGGAGGCGACAGTGGCATTCCAGGCCCTCAAAGGGGCCCTCACGACAGGGCCCGTTCTTCAGATGCCTGATTTTGACCGCCCCTTCGTGGTGGACTGTGACGCCTCGGGTGCGGGGTTCGGCGCCATGCTTCATCAGGGCGATGGTCCTCTCGCCTTCTTCAGCCGGCCCATTCGCTCTGCGCCATCTTAAGCTCGCGGCGTACGAGCGGGAGCTCATTGGCTTGGTGCAGGCCGTGCGCCATTGGTGTCCCTATCTGTGGGGCCGGTCTTTCCAGATTCGCACGGACCACTACAGTCTCAAGTTCTTGCTGGACCAGAGGCTCTCGACCGTGCCGCAGCACCAGTGGATTAGCAAGCTATTTGGCTTCGACTTCTCCGTCGAGTATCGCCCGGGTCGTCTTAATACCATGGCCGACGCCTTGTCGCGCCGCGATGCCGACCTCGACTCCACCGGCGGCGCCTCCGAGGGGATGGCGTTGTGCATCCACTCTGGGGCCACCTTCGGCCTCTTCACCGAGATTCACCGGGCGACGGCGACCGCTGACGACGCGGTCCTCCTTCGGCAGCAGCTGGCTGCCGGCGACCTGGAGGAGCCTTGGTGCTTCACTGACGGCCTGATCCTCCATGGGCGCCGCGTCTTTGTTCCAGCACATGATGATCTCCGTCACCAGGTCCTGTTGCTGGCCGACTCGGTGGGTCATGAGGGTGTGCAGAAGACCCTCCATCGTCTACGCGCCGACTTCTACATTCCAGGTGACCGCGCATTGGTCCGTGACTGGGTGCACTCTTGCATGACATGCCAGCGCAACAAGACGGAGACATTATGGTCGGCTGGTCTGCTTCAGCCTTTGGACATGTCGTCTCAGGTCTGGGCAGATATCTCCATGGACTTCATCGAGGGCCTTCCCAAGGTGGGCGATAAATCAGTCATTCTCATTGTGGTTGACCGCTTCTCCAAGTATGCTCACTTCATCGCGCTGGGACATTCGTATACCACCGCGTTCGTGGCCCGTGCCTTCTTCGAGGGGATCATTCGTCTTCACGGGTTCCCCTCTTCGGTCGTCAGTGATCGGGACCTGGTGTTCACAGGCCATGTTTGGCGTGACCTCTTCAGGATGGCGGGCGTCAAGCTTCGCCTGAGCACAGCCTTCCACCCTCAGACGGACGGCCAATCAGAGGTGGTTAATAAGGTGATTGCCATGTATTTGCGTTGTGTTACAGGTGATCGCCTCGGGCTTGGGTGGACTGGCTCGCGTGGGCGGAGTACTGCTACAACACCTCCTATCACTCCGCCTGCGTGCTACACCATTTGAGGTGGTCTACGGTGGGCCGCCCCCGCCTATCTTGCCGGTGGACCCGGCGACGGCGCGGACGGAGGCCGCGGGCGAGCTTATTCGCACCCATGACGAGATGCTTGCTGAGGTCCGTCAGCGTCTCCTCCAGGCCCAGCAGCTGGCCAGGCAATACTACGACGGCCACCATCGCGAGGCAGAGTTCGCAGTGGGTGATTGGGTGTGGATGTGTCTTCTCCACCGCTCTACGCAGTCACTAGACCCACGCGCGAAGCGCAAGCTTGGCCCTCGCTACGCTGGGCCCTTTACCGTCTTGGAGCGCATTGGGCAGGTGGCCTATCGCCTTCAGCTTCCGGCCGGTGCTCGCATCCACGATGTTTTCCATGTGGGGCTGCTCAAGCCTTTTCATGGAGAGCCCCCGGCCGCTCCACCCGCGCTTCCTCTGATTGTCGACGGACGTCTTCTTCCGGAGCCGGAGAAGGTGTTGCGGGCGCAGCTCCGTCGCGGGGTGTGGTTCATTCTGATCCAGTGGGCAGGCCTTCCGGAGGAGGAGGCTACTTGGGAGCAGCGTGATGACTTCCGCCAGCACTATCCAAACTTTCAGCTCGAGGATGAGCTGTTTGCGCAGGCGGGGAGAGATGTTATGACCGGTTTAGCTTATAACCGAAGGAGGCCCACCAGGCAGTAGTTAGGGGCTTGGCCCACAAGTAATCTTAGATTAATGATTATGCAATTTATCTAGGTTATAAATATAGGTTGTAAGACTCTTTTCGGAATCAAGCAATAAAGATATTTCTTATCCCTATTGCCCGGCTCCCAGAGGAGCCGGAACCCTAGCCGCGCCAGCCCTAGCCGCCACCGCCCTTCTCCTCCTCGCGGCGGCGCCAACTCGCCGGCGCATGCGCACGCGCCCTCGCCCCCAACCTCCGCTGTTCTGCCCTTATAACCTAAGGAGTAGAGCCGGTAGGAACCCTAGTCCTACCATATACAGTATGCAGTCTGCACACGTTTTTTGTTATTTCTTTTGTATGCACATCAAAGTGCTGAAAAACTGAGCATAAATTTTTGGTTCCCGGGCTCCTTGGAGCCAGGTATTTTAGAAAAAAATCAAAAGGGATGTTTCAAAGTTTCAAACAAATTCAATTTTGTATGAAATATGGAAGTGGCCTTGTTTCTCTCACCTGCTCGTGGATGAAATATGCTCTATTTCAGGTATGTTGGCCTTGCTAAGTTCCAAGGACTCTTTTTACTTTGTTATTTTTCTGGATGGTTACGAAATACCGATATTATCAATAAGCCTTATTCTGAAACTTCCTTCAAACTGAATAGACCTTGTTACAGATAGTTTTATTTCCCTTTGTGAAGTAAAAAATGTTTACAATATTTGGATTGCAGATCAACGATGCGGAATCTAACCATTGATTTTGGAGAAAACAAGACCAGAAAATCTTGTCTATTTTGTGAGTTTTAATTTGTTTCAACATTTCCTCTTTAAAAAGAATACACAACATAACACATTTGTTAATTTTCTCTAGCAGTCATTCATGCATTCTTATAGGTTTTCTACCTTGTAGATCTTCACTATATGCTACTCCTTAATGTCGTTTATCCTCTTTGTAGTTCCCTTTACTTTCCAAACGTGTTCTTCTTGAACAATTGACCGAGGAGAGTTCAGACCAAGAATGCATGATCAAACTAAGTGATATCCCTAGCTGCAGCCTCTTTCAGATCCGACATGGTATCACCTGCTCCTTGCCACAATACGCATCCGGTATGTTCAATGTACGAGGAAGTACACATGCCAACACCATGGCAGGGCACACTTATGTCCTGCTCCAAGGATGGATGCACCACTGCTTAGTGTCATGGTGTGGCTATCTCGTTATTCTGTTCCACCTCAAGCCTTGATGAAGTGTCAACATGAGTGCTCCAGATTTTGCAGTAATCGGCGACTGAGAAATTTGATAGCAGATTGTTATGTCGGCTAACTCACATAATGTAGCAGCAATTGGCACTAATTTGGTCACATAATCAAATTATTCATTGGAATCATTCAATAATTTGGTATTTACAGTCTTGTTGACAAGTTAGAGATCAACTGACATAAAAAAGTTGTTGACCGTAATGATTATTTAACATTTCTTGAAATTATGTGAACTCCATAGCGTAAGGAGCATCCGTGTCGTTGAAAAATATTAGTTTACCTTTCAGTGAAGAGGTGAAGATGCAACCTGCAAAAGGAGTCAAACTTCATTTGACCTCACAAGTAATTAATATGCAAACATCTGTTTCCTTCAATGCAATCCTTTAACTAACTCATTTGTGGAGTTGATTATATTAACACGCCTTATGTTTACGTACATGAAATTATAAACAGGGTCATCCTCTCTGAAATAAACATAGATTTAGGATTTCTATGTCTTGATCACAGGTGATTAATATGACTGCCCGTTTGTTGTGGTGCTATTATATACATTGCTCAATTGGCACAAGGGGCATATTGGTAGGATAGTAGGGGTGGCGAAGAGGAGCGGGTCATAGCTATGTGGTGAAAATCTAAATATATGTTGAGCTTGATGCATTTAATAGCGTAAACTAATTTATTTGTTGTCTCCTCCCATGAAGCCCCCCTCCCAAAATACGGAGGGACTATAAATTTTGTACACCTCTACACATTTTTTTCCTAATATATGTTTCCTTGTAACCTATACTTTTTGGAAAAATGATGGTTTATATACATGCTTGAATATGCAGTTGGAGCTAGAAAGTATTTATTATTATTATTATTATTATTATTATTATTATTATTATTATTATTATTATTATTATTATTATTATTATTTTGCAACAGATTCCAATTAAAATTTTGAAATTGCAATCTTTTTATGCCTGGCATACCCGTGTCTCGGTCCTTGTAACTCGTGTGGTTAATCTCGATAGGGCTGACACAATATATAAATTTATTTACCTTTTCTTCATTCAAGAATTAAACTAATATTAAACTAAAACTACACAGGTTGCTTGTGTGAGATGGTTATGATTTGATTTTTTTATTATAGTTGCTCCAGTGTCGCGCGAATGAAGGTAATTAAAGACAACATTCTTGATATTATACGAGAATATCCTAAGCGCATGATCTTAACAAATTATTAGTTGAATATTGTTCACTATGTATACATCATCAACTTACATTTTCTTAACCAACTTATACATTGCAAGTGTATTGCATTTCAATTATTTATGTTTTTTGCTGACTATACATTTTCCCTATACATGCGAAATTGAACACCCAATATGTTTATATATAATACTAGCAACAACAACAACCACCACAAAGCACGGACAAATAACAAAAGTATTTTTTTTCCCAAACAAGTTGGGGTAGGCTAGAGTTGAAACCCATAAGACATCAAACCAAGTCATTATTCTGGCAGCACACACCTCTATCCATGGCTAAATCTTTGGTAATATTCCGGTCTTTCAAGTCCCTCTTCACGGACTCCTCTATGTCAATTTTGGTCTACCCCACCTATATAAACATATCCATCACAATATGCGCATCTCTGTTAGACTTAGGTGTTGGACATGTCGCTTTTTAGTTGACCAACATCCAACGCCATAACAAAAATAAACTAAAATATCCGTGGCAATGCACCGGCAATCTACTAGAGTTGGAGAAGGGTTTGACGGGAAATGAAAAGGGTGCGTAGTGAGGTGAGGTTTTTTTGTTCTGACAGTGTGTTGGAGATAACATGATGGATAGTCCAGACAACCACATTCTTACCCCAAATATGGGTTAAGATTTGGGAGAGCCCAGACTGTAAGATAGTGGGATTTTGGGAAGCTCGTTGAACGCCCAAGTTTATGTCCGAACACGATCAAACATATGAGGGAGAAATGAGCTTCAACCTTGAAAATGACCTTAATCATTTTTTGATTCATTTATACATGCTGTAGCCCGTAGTAATGCACGGGCATTCTACTAGTTCCCTTTAATAGTTGGACTAAATCAAACCAAGAATATCTATTCTCTTTAATACTCCCTCCGTCCAAAAAACTTGTCATCGAAATGGACAAAAAAGGGTGTATCTAGAACTAAAATACATCTAGATACATTCCTTTTTATTCATTTTGATGACAAGTATTTTCGGACGAAGGGAGTAGTAGGTATAGATATAGATAAAGATTCGGTTGGAATATTTGGAGTACTACTCCGGTACAGTTAGCTTTTAACCGGCCAACGTATTATATATGCTCTAGGGGTCGTAGCATTGAGGAGGAGTTTTTTTTGGTTGTTTTGGTTATGGAAGAGGAAAACCAAGTCGGGGTATCTCCCCGTAGCGAGTTTTTGTCAAGGAGTTTTAATTATTACTCTGTGTTTTTGGCAAGGGATTGGAGACACCGTCTCTAGTTTGCTGCTGATCCGTGGAGGATCGTCCACGTACTTCCTCTCTCGGGTGTGCGTGTTATTTCTGTGGTGATTGCATCTATAAGATCGCGAGCGCCACATCGTTTTTGGTGACATCGTATCGGGAATGATTAGACAAATTATCCGTGCCATCGTTTTTCTGTCGAAGCTCGCATCAGAGCTGAACACGATGACCACCACTAGTTTGAGCTGAAGCTTCAGCCTGATCACCGTCAGTGTTAGGGATGCGAAAGGCAAGTAGTTTTCTGAAGTTGGCTTGGATCTTCTCGAAGTTTGACTGAATGCAAGCAAAGTTTTTGTTGCACGTGGCTGTGAAGTCTTGGAATTCTTTGCGATCTTCCTCACAATTCTGCTGTAATGTTTTGATGTCTAGTTGCAATGTCTTCAGATCAAGATCTGCAGTGTCTTCTGAATTCATGGGCTTTGTCATCGAGGCAGTGTAAGACTGACAAACTACAGCAAGTAGTTCACCTTACCACTGCGAGCTAGCCGGGAGGGAGAAGGGAGGGATTTTACCATAGTGAACGGCAACCAGCCGATCTGCTTCAGGCTCTACCGCCGCCGAGAGATGAACCGAAGTGGTTGGGTGGGTGGGATTTGACACTGAAGGGGAAGTTCTTCAAGAAACCACACCCAGACCTCTTCTGCACCCGAGCAGTCTACCATCTCCAATTCGCCTCCGGTCACCGAGGAGCACTGGCTATTGATACCAATTGACAGGCTCCAAGCTATTCCCTCTGTTCGGAATTACTTGTCACAGAAATGGATGTATCTAGACATATTTTAGTTCTAGATACATCCATTTTCGAGACAAGTAATTCCGAACGGAGGGAATATGATCTAAGATATATTCAGAGTTGGAACTCAATTTCACATCGATTAGCTCACTTCCAGAGGAAGGATTTCTGGATCTAGGACTACAAAAGTTAGGGTTCTTCATCAGTCGGAACACGGCGGCCTTGGGGACAACCCCTTACACAAGAGATGGATCCACCGATCCCAAAATAGGGCTTTAATAGCCAAATAAAGTAGCTAAAGCAAGTAAAGTGAAATAAGGTAAAGTGTTTCTTTGCTGGAAAGGCAACAGCCACAGCGGAGGTCGCGATGACCTTGGATGGAAGATTCGCGGCCCTGGGGAGCTACCGTTGTGAATCGGTGCGAAGCCAGGACAACCACTTGATGCAGATCAAACGTCCACGGTTGCATCCGGCAATGACAATAGATGAGCTACAGGACAAGTGTTCATTTCTTCAGTTTCGCCGGTGTAGGGGCTCTTCAAATTTTGGATGTAACCATTGAAGTTATGTGTTTCCCGTTCATATCATGTTTACATGTTGCTTTCTATATCTAGATTGATTTTGATTCGAAGTGGCATGCCAGGATGTAGACATAGTTTTGCCTATCTGAAAATAGTTTGCATATGCTCCACTGAGAGTATCATCTTGTAGCTCTTACAACACAAAAGAAAAATATCAATTAACCGTTTTCCTGTTGCCATAATATCAACTAACCGCCTGATTCCATGATTATGTACAGCTTTGTTTTCCTTAATGTGTACAGTTATGGGATTTCAATCATTCTAGTCTACTCAATGGTAGATACCTTAAGTTACATGCAACGATACTCAAGAAAATCAAGCAATGGAAATCATCCTTGGTGGTGCTAGTAATGCAAAGATTCAACATTTATGTAACCTTGGGTAAATTTCGATCATTCGATGTTGCTGTGAACCTTTGTTGTATTGCAAAGATTGAACCTTTTACAAAGTCTCATGTTAAAGTTATCCTTTTGTTTTAATTAATGTGTACTGGGCATGGTTCAGTTTAATGCATGAACATTGCTGTAAGTATGAATAGTTGAGGTTCAATGTTATATTCTTGCTCATTTTGGTGTTGGTAAGGATTTCACCTCAAAATCCTAGTGCCAGTCAAACATGAAATTTGGATTTGGAATCTGGATTCAGCCAAATGAAATGTTGAAAGAGACAGAAATGAAATGAAATCAGGGGAGCCAAACGAGCTGTAAAAGATATTAATTACAGAAATTGTAGACACTATCTAACAAGCATCTCCATCTAACGAACATTAGAATTAATGCTCCGTCTGCTTACATAACTCATGTTAGCTGCAATATGACAATTGTTATATCTCACTATGTTGTCAGGCATTGCAAGTGTTCACCCACAGAATTACCATTTGTTGATGATCAGAGATACTGTCAAAATATATAAACACATGATATTCTTATGGTGTTCTCTAACAATAAAATGTATTAACAATGCTCATCTACTGGTCATCAATTGCATATGATCTTTCCATCTTCTCTAGTGACAAGGGGGCAGAGAAATTTAAAGGTGAGAACATGTCATCATAATTGGACTTGGGAGCAGGCTTAAACTCGTAAGGGCCAGCCTTGGTTCCCCAAACCTGAGCATAAGTGGGCAATGCATCAAAATAATATTCCTCTCTTTTTTCACAGGCATAGCAAGTCAAAACATAGGAAGCCTACCTGGCTCCCATAGTCGTCAAAACCCTTGTCCCAAATGTGTATTTCACCATTCTTATGAATGGACAGATCAGATGTACAATATGCTGCACCGCTCTGTCAAAAGATTAATCTTCAGATGGAATCAACATAGCTAAGCATTGCATAAGAGGACAATCCCTAGGTGTGAATTGATATAAAAATAAAAAGGGCAATTTCAAATTATTCTTGGTCAGGAAGAAGACTAGGCATGTAGATTCAGAATGGAGAATAAGTAGCTTACCCAACTGTTGGGAAAACCTCCCGGTGGGGTTGATCCTTCATATAAGCAGCGTTTTCCACGTTCACATCGTGATAAGTGTATGGTGGTCAAATGCTCTGCGATATCCTGAACACGAAATACTTGAGTGCAAGGACAGTTGTATATGCCACAAGCTAGGATCACCGTAAGAAAAAACCCCGTCAAAAGAAAAAACAAGCTGGGATGTGTGACCACATTGTCAGAACATGAGCCTGACAAACTGTCATGTTTCTTCAGTTAACTGTATCGCTTCCGAAAACGCTTCGTGGAATCGGACGGCTAGCTTCGCTCAGGTTAAACCTCACTTGACGGCGGGATCATTTAAGACAAGTTACTGTTTACTGTCATCTATGGTTAATTCTTAACCTATATAACAGCCGGGTTGTGGCTGAGCTGGGCATTGAGAATTATTCCCCTTTTATTCCGGCCATGTGGCCATGAACACATACTTCATATACGTTTCAATATAGATCTCATCCCTTGATTTGGCCAATTATCTTCCAATTTCTCCACAGAATTAGTTTAGAGTGTTCTAGCTACCCCTAGTTTGTAGGCAGACTATGTACCCCACTACCTATAGTAGAACTTGGCGTTATTATCTAAGATCTTGGACTAGATCTTGTGCTCTAGGAATTTTGGATTTAACTCTTGCTGCCATATCAGCCCTATCTCCGCCTCTAGAGCGATATCTAGCGCGGCACATCGAAATGGTTCCTTCAACACTTGTGTTGTACACATTGTAGCAGTAAGGTGTAGTTGCTCCTCCACAACCTTGTGCCGCTTCAGGTGGCTAGTTCTTGTTGTTCTCTTTGAGAATGGAGCTGCAGCAAGCAATGAAGCAATTGGAGAAGAGATGGATGCTGCCAACGAAGAAAATTCATCAAGGATGAAGAAGATGTTCGACAGGGAAGAAGAGGAGGTAATCTTGGAGCAAGACTATTGACTACCACAAAAATGTGCAGTTCAGTGTGCTTCAAGAAGGCCAATTTATGTTGAAGCTTTTGAAGGTGAAGAATATGATGATGCCCTTGAAGAACCTATTCTCTATGCATATCAGAGAGTACCCAACCCTATATATGCAAGGGATAAAGAAAAGGTGAAAGCTGAGATCCCAACTTTTAATGGAAATGTTGATATTGAAGGGTGCCTTGATTGGTTATATGAAGTGGAGACTTTCTTTGAGGTCGAGATTCCAGAAGATCGTAGAGTTTCTTTGGTCGCCTACAAGTTGAAAGGAGGAGCCAGTGCATGCTGGCATCGCCTTCAAGAAGAACACAGCCTGAGAGGAGAACGTCGTGTGAGAACTTGGCGGTGAATGAAGAGTCTTTTGAATGAGAGATTGCTGATTATGAGCAGATCATGTTTATTCAGTTTCAAAATTGCGCCCAAGCAAATAGGGCTGTTTCAGATTACATGGAGGAGTTTTTAAGGCTACAAGTGAGGCGCAACCTTGCCGAAACTAAAGATCAACAAGTTGCAAGGTATATCAATGGTCTCACTGATCCTATTCAAGATCGATTGATGATGCAGCAAATCTGATCCATTGTCAAGCACAAGCTCTAGCCTTAAAGGCCAAGAGGTTTGTGAGAAAGACAACTAAGGGCACATATCCTCCATATCCTCGTACCGAAGGCTCGTCTAGAAGTCACACTAATAGAGTGGAAGAAAAGACCGCTCCACCAAAGGCAAAACAACCCATCCCGGAGCAAACTAGACTATAAATGTGGTGAAGAGGGATACATATCCAGCGGTTGCCCACTAAGGAAATATGTTAACACAACTATCCATGATGGTGAAGACAATGAGGAATACAAATCTGAAGATGTAGAGGGATAAGAGGTTTATCAAGAAGAAGGTGAAGGGGTGGTATGTGTGATTCAGCGTCTCCTATGTTCCACACCACAACCTGACGACACAAAACGGAAGGAAATATTTGAGAGCAAATGCACTATGAATGGCAAGGTATGCAGATTAGTAACTGATAGTTGCAGCTGCGAGAATCTTATCTCACAGAATTTGGTGAACCATTTAAAGCTTGAAACTCATGATCATCTAAATCGCTACATTATTGGGTGGATCAAGGAGTGAATATAAGGATCACCAAACAATCCAACCTGCCACTTTCTTTGGGCAAGCATTTTTTTTCGAGAAAACGCAGGGGACCCACGTTTCATTCCATTGAAAAGAGAGAGTGGTTGTGATGTGGTTGACATGGGTGCCAGCCATGTTCTTCTTGGGAGACCTTGGCAATTTGATGTGGATACTTACTACACAAGTACACATAAAGGGAAGGGAAATTCATAGTGGCCTATTAGCAGAATTTCAACGGAGGTACGTGGCCTATTAGCAGAATTTCAGAGGTACGTGGCCTATTGTAAAAGGAGAAGAGCATCAGGTTGTCGAAATTCCAACGGAGGTATGTGGCCTATTAGCAGAATTTCAGAAAATACTTGGAGAGCCACAAGGCCTGCCACCAATGAGAGGATTTCAACATAGAATTGACTTAATTCCGGGAGCAAGTCTTCCTAATCTTCCACACTACCGAATGATCCCAAAAGAGCATGACATATTGAAGGAGAAAGTGGAGGAATTGCTGCAAAAAGGACACATTCAAGAAAGTATTAGCCCATGTGATGTACGAGCCCTACTCACGCCAAAGAAAGATGGATCTTGCTGCATGCGTGTGGACAGTAAAGACATCAACAAGATCACTGTAAGGTACAGGTTCCCTATTCCCTGTCCGGATGATATGTTGAATCAGCTTAGTGGAGCAAGAGTGTTCACAAAGCTAGATTTTAGAAGCGGATATCATCAAATTCGCATCAGATCCGGAGATGAATGGAAAGGTTTTTTGAATGGCTAGTCATGGCATTCAAACTCTCAAATCCACCAAGTACATTCATGCATTTGATGAACCAAGTCCTTTGGCCCTTCTTATCCCACTTTGTTGCGGTTTATTTTGATGACATCTTGATCTATAGCAAGGATGAGGATAAACACTTAGATCACATTCGGAAGGTGCCAAGAGTACTAAAGGAAAATGAGCTCTACGTCAACTTGAAGAAATGTGTTTTCCTGCAAACACAACTTCTTTCCCTAGGATTTGACATAACATGTGACGGTAATCGTGTTGATAATTTTAAGGTTGAAGCAATCTGAGAATGACCAACTCCGAAGACCATTTATGAGGTAAGCAATTTTCATGGCCTTGCAACTTTCTATAGGCGATCTGTGAAGAATTTCAGCACACTATCATGGCACCAATTACCGAGACCGAGAATGGATAACTCCAAAGACCATTTCTGAGGTAAGAAGTTTTCATGGCCTTATAACTTTCTATAGGCGATTTAAGAGGAATTTCAGCACTATCATGGCACCAATTACCAGGTGTTTGAAGAAAGGAAAGTTCCAATAGACGAAAGCGGCCGAAACTAGTTTCAATGAGATCAAGCAAAAACTCTCACAAGCTCCTGTCGTGGTGTTATCGCATTTTAATAAGACTTTTGAGTTGGAGTGTGATGCAAGTGGAGTATGCATTGGTGTTGTTCTCTCTCAAGAAGGAAGCCTATTGCTTTCTTCGGTGAGAAATTAAGCGAACCAAGGCAGAAGAGTACTTATCAGCAAGAATTGTATGTCATTTTCAGAGCTTTGAAAACTTGGGAAGTCTATTTGCCGCCTAAAGAGTTCATTGTTTACAGTGACCATCAATCCTTGAAACATTTCAGAAATCAAAAGCATGTTGAGCGCATGCTAGCAAGATGGGCAACATATTTGGAGAGGTTTAACTACCTCATCGTGCATAAATCTGGAACAACTAACCGAATGGTCGATGCGTTGAGTCGTCATGCATGCCTCTTGACTTTTTTTGAGGTTAAACATCCAGGCATGGATCAAATAAAGGAATTGTATGAGGATGGTGAAGACTTTGGCCATGTTTGGGTAAAGCACAGCACGGGCCAACCATTATGTGATGACTATTTGGTGCAAGATGGCTATCTCTTAAAAAATGATCGTTTGTGCATCCCAAGGAGTTCTCTATATGACAAACTAATTAGAGAGCTCCGTTCAAGTGTTCAAGTGATCTTAGTGGCCATGTTGGACGCGACAAGACTATCACTAACCTGAAGGCTTGTTACTTTTGGCCACAACACAAAAGAGATGCTCAAAAGTTTGTTCAACGGTGCCCCATATGTCAAAACTGCAAAGACCAAGTTCCAAGTAAAGAATATAGGGTTATACATGCTTTTGCCTGTTCCTGTTGCTCCGTGGGAGGATACCTCTATGGACTTCGTCTTGGGTTTGCCAACAATAAGACGAGGGAGTGATGTGGTGTCTGTTGTTCTGGACAGATTCTCTAAGATGGATCATCATGTGGCAAACCAATTCTTTTGAGAAGCTGTCGGACTTCATGGAGTTGCAAGATTCATCGTCTTAGACCATGATAGCAAGTTTCTTGCTGCATTTTGGCTCACTTTGTGGAAGCAATTCAACACTGAATTAAAAAATTCTAGCACTGCCCATTCACAAGCAGATGGACAAACGGAAGTGGTGAACAAGTTTTTGGGTAATCTGATCCTTTGCATTTGTGGAGACATGAAGGGACAATGGGATTTAGCTTTTTGCCGAGTTCTCCTACAACAGCTCTAAGCATAGGTCCACAGGAAGGAGTCTTTTTTCTATTGTTTACACTAAAGTTCCAACAAATACGGTGGACGTGGTGAAGCTACCATCAAGGGAAAACTCAAAATCAGCATTGCCCTTTATTGGTAATTACACTGAGTTATTTTTAAGAAATTTGTGGTGTTTTGGATGCACAAAATCAGAAATATAAACAACTTGCTGACTGCAAAAGGAGGCCGAAAACATTCCAAGTTGATGATAAGGTGATGGTCTACCTCCGAAAAGAGAGGCTGCCTTTAGGTGTTAAAGGGAAGCTTAGGCAGCGAGGGTATGGGCCCTTCTCTATTATGAGGAAGATAAATAATAATGCCTGCGTGACAGATCTTCCAAGCGACATGGGTATATCCAACACTTTCATTGTTGCGGACTTGACTCCACCCAGAAGAAGGGCTCTGAAGATAACTCAAGGTCGAGTTACAAACAATCAATGGAGAATGATGAGGAACAATAGATGAGGAAAGGAAAAATGAAGTCAGATGTCAAATCTGTTTGGCTACTTCTATATACTTCTACTCTAGTGTCTAGTCTAGTATTTCTTTTCTTTTCTTAACCCTGGCTACTGTTTTCTAGAGTCTTCTAGCTACGAGTAGCTATGAGTACAATGATGAATCTTAAGTAATGTTTTCTAGGGTGTTCTAGCTATAAGTAGAAGTGAGATGTGAAGGCTTCCCAAAGCCCTATAAATAGAGGTCCTCACCTCTAGTTTGTAAGCATACTATGTACCCCCACTACCTATAGTAGAACTTGATGTTCTTATCTAAGATCTTGGAGTAGATCTTGTGCTCTAGGAAATTTGGATTGAACTCCTGCTGCCACATTAGCCTGTTTCCGCCTCTAGAACGATATCTAGCGCAGCACATAGAAGTAGTTCCATCAACACTCGCGTTGTATACTTTGTAAGTTGTTCCTCCACAACCTTGTGCTGCTTTAGTACACCACTTTGTCGGCAGCGCAGTTCGACAACGAGATCTGGTGTGGGAGATCCAGTTGCTGGACTAGTTCTGATGTGAAATTCTCTCTCCTGAAGGCCAGATCCAGATGGGGAGGAGCAAGGTGGGAAATGATGACGGGGAACTACAAGATCTCCTGGGCATGCGATCCGAGGTCTTTGAGAACCACAAGGAAACACAGTCTGTCAGATCAGACATAACAACACTGCAAGCAGAGGTACGAGCTATAGGTGCTAAGCAAACCATAAGCTCGTGATGAAGTTGCTAGAATTTGGTTTCAGAATACAATACAAGAAAGGCGCCCTTAACAGAGTAGCTGGTGCCTTATCAAGGAAATGTTGTTCATTAATGGCAATTTCTCAAATCATTCCTGTGACGGTCACAGGAAGTGGCAGCAAGCTATACTTCAGATACAACCTTCAGACAAATATTGGAGAAACTGTTACTAAAGGACTCCAACCTTTCCTCCGAAATTCGCCAGCGATGCGAGTGCGACAACCATTGGACTGCCTTGGTCCTCCTCTTATATAGGGCCTGGGGGGACCACAATATCCTGTTACAAACCAAGCCACTATCGATCTTGGGCGACCTAGCCTGTGCAGCCCACGCGGGTCCGTTAGAGGATAGGGCAGTGGGAGTAGGTCGTGTTGACGAGTCAAACCTCTCCAACCGTACACAGCTCGCCAGGTCCAACTTGCCAGCGGGAGACAGCCGAAGAGACAAGCTACATCCAGCATGTTGATAGTAAAAAAAAATGACCTGCGCTCATGATACGCGGCAGGCTATATCACCTCGGTTCGAAGCGAACCGACTTACTGTTCAGAATCATCATAACTTATGAACCGTAGGTTGCATAGACATGCAGGCATAGCTATTAATGTGCTTGTGGCCTCGGGTCTCACGGAAAGCCCGAAGAGAAGTGACCAAGCATGTGCTTGATCTTTTGCCAACTTGTGGGCCCCTTAAACGATCGGCAGGCGAGGATCAGTTGCTCGGGGGAGGGTAGTTGATCGGGAGGATCCCGACCAACTCTACAGATTCCCTGTGATTGTCAGTGTCTTCATGCTTGGGAGGCCCCGAGTATGGTTTTCTCTCTTTCTTTAAGTATTAGACATAAAGCTAGGCCCATCTCCAGTAGGCACGGGGAACCCCGTTTCCCATGTTGCTGACAAATTCGCAATCCAATGAAATAGTTTGTCTAAGCTCAACAACAAAGAACGCTAATATGACATAATGAAACTACAAACTAGGTTGATGAACACAAATGGGAAGAGAATCTAGCAGTCCCAATTCCCATCTTGGGAAACACTACAGATTCCCTGTGATTGCCAGTCTCTTCATGCTTGGGAGGCCCCGAGTATGGTTTTCTCTCTTTCTTTAAGTATTAGACATAAAGCTAGGCCCATCTCCAGTAGGCACGGGGGACCCCGTTTCCCATGTTGCTGACAAATTCGCAATCCAATGAAATAGTTTGTCTAAGCTCAACAACAAAGAACGCTAATATGACATAATGACTCTACAACTAGGTTGATGAACACAAATTGGAAGAGAGGGTAAAGTGGGTAAAGTAGTCTCAAGAGTGCCAATGAGTATTGCAGACTATGTTTTCAAGGCGTCGCCTAGGCGTCAGAGCGCTCGGGGACGTCAAGGCGTCATCGTCGCCTTAGTTTTCTATCTAAGGCGTCCGCCTTGTGCTGTTGAGGCGTCCAAGGCATCGCCTAGGCGGATAAGGCGCCGCTTTAGTTGATTTTGGACGCCCTGGACATGCGTGGGCAGGTTGAGCGGGAACCAGCAGCTGGCGCGCGCCAGAAAGAGGAATTGGCGGGAGGGAAGAGAAATTGGGCGGGAGAGAGGGGGTAAACAGAGGCAGGAGAGAGAGGGGAACACACCCGTGACTCCAAATCAAGGGGAAAAGAGAGAGGAGCTCTCTCCTCTCACGCCGCCGGCCCAGATCCGCTCCTCCGCCGGCCTCCCCCTCTCCGGCCAAGCTCCTCCTCCGCAGGCCCTTCCCCTCTCCGGCCAAGATCCATCTCCGCCGGCCCTCCCCCTCTCCGGCCAATCTCCTCCGCCGACGGTGGCCCTCTCCCAAGGTACGGCTCCTCTCTGCCTCTCTTTTCCCCTCACCTGCCCATGTTTTCTGATGGTGCTGCTGCTGCTTGTGCCTCACTGCCTTGCCTCTAAACCCTCTGTTTAGTATATGCATGTGTAGATGTGCTGCTTGTGCCTCTGCCCTCTGCCCACTGCCCTCTATTATAGTAGTGTAAGCTGCAAGTTGTGATTAAAATAGTTGCTGATTGTCCTTGTTAGCTGATTAGAATAGTAGGTTAGTGGATCTTCTTTATACTAGCTTATTATTAGAATAGTAGCTGTTTGTCCTCTGCGGCTGTGCCCTCTATTATATTGTTAATTGTTTGCACTTTGCACTTTGCAGTCCCACAATGGCAGATGCAGGAGCTAATGGGGGTGGTGATGCTTATGATCCAATGGAAGATCCAGAACGCAGGCCACGGAGGTCAAATGATCCAGGCTGGAATTATGGGTATTGGTTGAAACCTGGCAACATCAATAATGTTGTGTGCAATCTTTGTGGCAAGATAACTAAAGGAGGGATCAAGAGACACAAAGAGCATCTTGCTGGCACTGGTGGGGATGCAACAGGTTGTCCAAAGGCTACCACACAGCTTAGGAGGGAGATGTTAGAATATTTGGAAAAGAATAGGAGAAACATAGGACAGCCAGATGATGATGATGATGTAGTAGTGGAGGTAGATGCAGCAGGGACAGTTCAAAGCTCCACTAATGCAGCAGCAGTTCAAGGCTTCGCTACAAGACCAAGTTCAGGGACAGCAGCCAAGAAGAACAAGAAAGCCTTTGCAGTAAAAATGTCAGGCAAAAAGTTTCAATCTGTTGCAACCAAGTCAATTGTTTCCATGCTTAGGAAAAAACCTGAGGATGTTGTCGATGAAAGACGCTCCGGTTGCTCTCAAAGCACCATGGAGTCCAGCACAAAAACACCGGAAGAGAGGCACTATGTGAGTATGCAGTGGGCATTGTTTTTCTATGAGTGTGGCATTCTTTTCAATGTTGCAAGCTCTAGGCAATTCCAGATTGCAATAGAAGCCTCTTGTCAATATGGCTCGGGTTACAAGCCTCCTTCTCCTCATGAGCTGCGGGAGCCATTGCTTAGGGATTGTGTCAAGGAAACAAAAAAGTTGAGGGTGACGCACGAGGTAGCATGGAAGCAATATGGCTGCACACTAATGTCAGATGGCTGGTCTGATAAAAGGGGACGCCACTTGATCAACTTCCTTGTAAACAGCCCGGCGGGCACTTACTTCTTGGAGTCGGTTGATGCATCAAGTGAATGCCAAGATGCTCGGATGATAGCAGATTTGCTAGAGAAGAGAATCGAGGATGTCGGTAAAGAGTATGTTGTCCAAGTTGTCACCGACAATGGTGCGAACTACAAGGCAGCGGGCAAGATACTAATGGAAAGGATTCCTACACTATATTGGAGTCCATGTGCATGCCATTGCTTGGACCTAATGTTGGAAGATATAGGGAAGCTAAAGGCATTTAAGAAGCCTATTGCACGGGGTAGACGAGTCACCACTTTCATCTATAGGCATGGCAGAATTCTTAGTCTAATGAGGAAGGCAACGGGTGGGCTGGATCTTGTGAGACCCGCAGCCACTCGCTTTGCCACATCCATTCTTGCTCTTAAGAGTTTGGTCAAGCACAAGCAAGCATTGAGGAGTCTATTTACATGTCAAGCATGGGTCGGAAACAAATTGGCGAAAACTGCAGCCGGTTTGAATGTGCAAGACATTGTGCTTTCAGCAGATTGGTGGCATGCAATTGAGGACTGCCTTAGAGCCAGTGATTACGAGTCGAACGACTAGTCTAGACTAGTCGCTCGACTAGTCTACGAGTCGCAGAGTGGATGTCGACTCATTTTCTCGTGTAGACTACAAATACGAGTCGAGCCGTGGATGGACTAGTCGACGACTAGTCTGGACTAGTCGACATATATGAGTCGAGCGACTCAAAAAAGAGAGCTGCCTCAGCTGGGACGAGGCGCCGCCAGCACCCACTGCCCTGCCGCCGCCGCCGCCACCCACCGCACCACCCACCGCAGGGACGGCGGATGGCGCAGCCAGGTGCGGCGGCCGGCCGGAGCTCGTGCTCAGGCGGCGGCCATGGCCGTGACCCGTAGGGGCACGCGGCCTTGAGACGGGAGAGAAGGAAGGGAGAGAGAGAGGAGAGGAAAGGAGGAGGCATGGCGGTGGTCGGCGGGCTCGCCGGCGGCAGCGGCCGGGACCGGCGGAAGGCGGCAGGAGGCGCGGGTCGCGTGCGCGCGTGCTCTCGTGCGTGATGGCGCTGGCGGCGGCGATTGGAGAGGTCGGGAGCTAGGGTTCCAGTGGCTGGGGGCTAAGTAGGCTGGCCATTTGGGCCCAAATGGGCCAGCTGGGGGGTGATGCGTGGTGCTGGGCTAGTATTTAGACAGTGGCTGGTCCCATTCCATACCCACTTGGGCCCAGAACACTGCATAGCTCAATGATTTAGACAGTGGCTGGTTTTATTGCATACTGTACTGTTAGTATATACTACATACTACCACTAGGTATTAGTAGCTGAGTACTACAGTACCATGTCGACTAGTCTAGCACTAGTCTAGACTAGTCTCGATTAGTCTATGAGTCTCTACCTCAGAACGACTCGTCGACTTGTCGACTCGTAAACCTTGCTTAGAGCTTCAGGTCCACTACTTCGAGTGCTTAGGGTAGCGGATGGTGATGAGATTCCTGCCATGCCAGAAATGACAGCATTGATGAGGTTTGCAAAGGAGAAGATCAATCAAGGTTTTCCCCACCAAAACAAGCAAGCTTTGCTCAAGAAGATCATTGACATTGTTGACAAACGTTGGGAGAATCAAATGGACCATCCATTATATGGGGCTGCTTTGTTTTTGAACCCTGGAAAATACTTCTCTATTGTTGAGAGTGGTGATGATGCCCTAATTGGTGAGCTAAGAAGTTGTTTTAATGATGTCCTTGCACGAACAGTACTTGATGTCAATACTCGCAACAAGATTGATGCACAAGCCGTTGACTATGAGGACAAGAGAGGACCCTTTGCTAATCAGATGGCAATCGATAACATGGTCGGAAAAAACCCTCGTAAGTGAACTAAAGTTAATTTCAGCAACAAGCAAGTTAATTTCAGCATGTTATTTTCTGTACAAAGTACAAACTCCTAATGCATGTGTGTGTTTATTTTACCATTTTAGTTGATTGGTGGCGTTCATATGCTGGTCGGGCAGTTGAGCTACAAAGGTTTGCAAAGCGTACTGTTAGTCTTTGTGCTTCATCATCCGGTTGTGAGAGGAATTGGAGCGCATTTGAACATGTGAGTAACTTCTTTGTCTTTATTTCATCAAGAGGAAGTTAGTTTCAGGCTTTCAGCAAGTAATCTCAGCAACTTATTTATTCACTCTATTTGCTATTTGTAGATCCATACCAAGAAAAGGAACCGGTTACAACACCGACTCTTGAATGACAATGTCTTTGTATCATACAACCGGAAGAACTTGGATAGGTTTCAAAAGAGGCGTGAGAAGATGGGTGGCAATAACTATGACCCTCTAGTCATTGAGGATTTTGATTGGGGCAATGAGTGGGTTGACCCAACAATATCTCCACCCCAAGGTGCTCGAGGGTGTCCCGATGACATTTCATGGGAGCTTGTTGATGAGGCTGTTGGTGCAAGTTCGTCGCTGCAAGGTCGCAACTTTCCTAGAGCTAGCACCATGGCAAGGGGGGCCTCAAATGTTAATGTCCAGTACCAAAGGCAGCGCAAAAGGGCTGCTCCGTCACCAACATTTCTTCATGAAGATGACGAAGAGGATGACCAAGAACAACAATCAAGTATCCCCAATGGAGAGGATGATGATTCAGACTTTCTTCAAGATGATGTTGATGTGACCGATGATGATGAAGATCCAACTAGTGCTGACCAAGATGGCGAAGACAACACAAATGCTATCATGGATGAGTTCGATGATGGCTATTGAGAATTGAGTGTGGCCAGCCTTGCTTATGATCATGTGTTTGCCTGTTTGGAACCTAATTTATGTTGTGAACTTCTGAACCTAATTTATTGTGTTGTGGACCTAGTTTATGTAATATGTAATGCACTCATGTTTGTCATCTTGTTTTGCACTTTTTCTGTCATTTACTCTCTGTTTTTTACCAATGGTGATCTATTAATTAAGTCTAGTTTTAACCATATACTATGATATATGTTCATCTTTATGCAGATTTCTATTGTGGAAGGCAGAAATGGGAAACAAGACGGGAGGAATGGATGCTATGTGGGCTCAACAACCAGGAAATTCAAGGTATGAATCAGTTACATGTCCACTCATGGCTGCCATATTAGTACCCCTAGCGCCTAATAATAAGTGTCTAAGGCGTCGCCTCGCCTCGCGCTTTGAGCGCCTAGGCGTTGAGGCGCCCCCCCAGCGCCTTAAAGCGCCTGGACGCCTTGAAAACATAGATTGCAGATTATAAAATATTTTAACTTACAAACACCAAGCTAGTTCATCCATTATATCACTACATTAGAACCCACCATGACATGGATTCATGGGCAAGATGAATTAAAATTCCACATCAGAAATTAAAGTAAAGGGGATGTCCCATAAGTGGGTGTCCTGGAAAGTATGGTTTCATCGGAAACAAGACATACCGCAATTACTTCTTCTGGCTGCGGCCTCTGATCTTTTGGTCGGTCACAGAAATTCTTGTACTCTTCAACATCTCTAATTGCATAAGAACTCAACTGTCCAATGAGGATAATTCAAAATGTTATCTCAACAAAGCATGGTTGAATTAAAGGTACTTCAAATGCCATTGTACTGCTTTTATTGAAACCAAACATTCAAATTTGTTGGGCAAATGTCATCCAAGATTCAAATTACAGTTATTAAATGGCCAAAAGCAAGTCTTGTTGGCTCGTATCAAATCAGAGTACTACTATGTTTTAAATTATTTTACCACCATTTAATAAAAAAAGAAAAACGGGTTGGCTAATTTGGTAGGGCGAAGTTGTGCGCAGCCGGTGATTACCAGAACGATTGATTATATTACGATCACCAATGAGCAGGGTTAGGAGTTTTGCAGCAGCCAGTAACTAGATTACCAGAATCATTAATTATATTACGAGCAGCAGCGAGGCAAGGAGTTGGGCAGAAGGCAGACTAATTATATTACAAGCAGAAGCAGGGCAAGGAGTCGGGCAGCAGGTAGCAACTAGATTACCAAAATGATTAATTATATTACGAGCAGCAACTGGGCGAGGAGTTGTACAGGGCTGTAACTAGATTACCAGGACACTTAGTTATCTTAAGGTGAGGCAGGATTAGTCGAGCGGCTCGCGCAGCGGGCAGAGCCCACGATTAGACAGCATTGATAGACACGATTTTACCATGTGTATGTTACATCCTACAACCAGGTGTAGTTACACCCACGTCTCATATATTACCATGTAGTAGTATTTATCATTTTTACTATGTTCATATACTATATCTAAAATAAGATGCTCCAAAGTGAGCTACATGGAAAATTGCAAGCGAGCCCATTGTTTTTACTATATTTGTGAAATACATAAACAATTGCATTGTTGTACGTAAAACTTGTATACTGCATAAATCAAGGGCTTCGACGATATTTTTTCATGAAACTTGTATTTAGGCAACCTATATACATAAAAGAGTGATCCCCACTAATTTATTTACCTCAACATGCAAGCATGCCACCTCACCATACAATTATGAATGGAATGAGGCTCACCTCAACATGCAATCATGCATAGAGAAAGACTCACCACAACATTCAACCATGCATGAAAAAACATTTTCCATTCAATTATTCTACTTATGTTCAATATATATTTTGCAACTCTACATAATCAGATATAATAAGTCATATGTTAGCAACCCAAATTTTCATAAATCGATTCCTGCAGCAACAAGCGAGGTATCCTCTAGTGTTAGAATAATTAATAAGGCATATTGAGAATGATAAAGAGGTAATATAATATGTTTGTTCAAGAGGTGTATTTGAATGTGGGAGTACATACTCACACGAGTATAGGAAATTAGTCCTCAATTTTTTTCCTACAACCGGTGGTAGTGCACTCGCGTGAGTTTTGTATGTTGTATGTAGAAGGTATTTTCAAAATATACAAAAAAAACTATGGACTCACATGCAATTTTTTCATATAGCTCGATTAGGAAAATCTTAGATATAATATATGAAGATACTTAAAATGATAAAGTAGTATATATACTACCACATGATAATATGAGACGTGGATGTAACTACCACCGGTTGTAGGATGTATTTTTCCTATGTGTGTGTGTGTAGACTCTAGTAACCAATGATCGTTCTGCTACGTTCCTCCCAACCCACGTGCACCTTCCCCATTTCTTGTTACTAATATATGCATGCGTGCAAAAAAGACAACTGATGATGTCATCCTATATTCTCTCCAATTCTAAAATTCAAAATGTTTTATAGTTCAAACTGTCGGTCCGATTCAAAATCTGCTTTCACTATTAAATCAATCATGGCGAGATCTTCAAGGGTGTGTTTGATTTGTGCCCCAACTAGCCCAGCCAAAAAAATTGGCATGACCAAAGTGAGGGCATGACCAAAATTTTGATAAGTTATCATTGTTTGGATTGTAGCCAATGTACTTGCCCAAATTTTGGTAAATCACTAAGACTTCATTTGGTTTGTCAGTAGCTGAGTTGCCAAATGTTTTATACAAGTAACTTGGGTTGATTAGTGCTTGATCTGATTGTGATTTGGAGCAGGCTGCCAATTATTTGGCTAGCGTTTTCCACGCCCTCGCTGTGCCCACAAATTGGCGAGAATAACACACGGGCATCGCAGGCCGGCTGGGTGAGCCAATTTTTTGGTGCCAGTCCAAACGGTGGCCAAATCCCGTGGGCGAGCCGGGTTTTTTGGTAAGGCTGGTATGGTCCGACGACTTTTTTTTCGAGTACAAAGGTACCACGCTTGGGCTACATAAGTTATCACGGTTGCGGTGCGTAAGTTATCATGTTGTTTACACTGAAACTACCAGGGCTATAAAAAATGGCTCCCCCAACCTTTTCCCTACATATGCATGCACTCGAGAACAAAAGCTGATGTCAGCCTAGATTCACTCCTTTTTCAAAAATTCAAATGTTTTGTAGCTCAAATCATCGATCCGATTCAAAATTCGTTTTCACCATTAAAACTGTCGCGACAGGACCTTCGAAACAAGATCCCATATTGGTATGTTTCAACCACTTTTTTGGGGGCCAAGAATTACCATGCGAGGGCTACGTAAATTGCCTATGGTACATTAAGTTACCACACCTTTTATACAGAAGTTACCCGAGGGATGTTTCAACAAAAAAATTCCTGGGTCAAAATTACCACGGTGTTTCTACATAAGTTATCAGCTTTGTGGTATTACCATGCTATTTACACAAAAGTTTATGGGAGTATGTTTTCAACAACTTTTTCCCAAGTGTCAAAATGACCATGGTGTTTGTACGTAAGTTATCAGCTCTCAGCTCTGCGGCGCATAAAAACCCATCATATTTACACGGAAGTTACCAGGGTATGTTTCAACAACTTTTTTTCTTGGGTCAAAATTACCGCGGTGTTTTGTACGTAGTTATCAGATCTGCGGTGCGTAAAAAACCTGCTATTTACACACAAGTTACCTGATGCAGAGCATCCTACGGTCATCCCCATGGACCTTCCTCCGTCTCCCCAAGTGCCAAGTGGACCAATGACACGAGCACGTGCAAGAGCTATCAGGACCGAGGTGACATCTCTCCTTAACGAGCTTCCATACGAACCGTGCGAGACATGGCTACTGCCCCAATCGGAAATCCTATGTGTGCCTAGGTATGAGGAAGCGCCTGAGCGGGCAAAGTAGGTTGACCCGTCCCGAGGGGGAGGGAACAAACGCAGGGACTCCATCTCGCATTCGATCTCCCTCCTTTCCCTGAAAGAGTCGAGGTCTCTCTAACGGCCCATAACGTTAGCTCATAGCCGCTGACCGTGGAGTACTTGCCGATCCATCAGCGAGGACTGTATCTCCATCTCGGAGACGCTCGGAATGAAGACCAAGTCCCCAAGTACACGGGCGATGAAGCACGACGAAGGAGAACACTGAAATCCTACGACGACCGGACATCCGGCCCTGGCCTGGATTTCCGGCGCCCCTAGTCTAGCAACAGCAGCATCAGTGCAACGTTGAAGAATCTCCAGGAGCCGGACATCCGGCCCGACCAGCCCGGACATCCGGCCCGAGGCCACCGAGAGCAACAGAAGTTTGGCCAACTCATCCGGCCCCAGCCCCGGACATCCGGCCCCCAGCCCGGATGTTCGGCACCTGCGAGTGCCTAACCGGGCCAGAGGCCCATGTATCCCCTCTTCCCCCCTCTCATCTCATGGAACACTATATATAGACCCTCTCCTCCTCCTAGCTAGGGTTAGCAAAGGTTTAGCTCATTTGAGATTGAGTTTTGCTCATCCACTTACCTCTCCCATGGAGATCAAGGCCTCCATGCGAGAAGATCCCCCAAGTGGATTCAAGACCCCTTCTTAGGGAAGATCCTGTTGGATTCAAGACCTCTCTCCTTCAAGGATTGGGATGAACTAGTACTCCTTTTACCCTCTTGTGTTGGATTTGGACCCTTGTATCCCCATATATGTATGTGGATTTAGCATATGTGTGATTGGATCTTTGTCTGTTGAGTGTTCTTCTTGTGTTCCTCTCTTGATTTGCTCCCTTTCCCCCCTCCAAGTGAAAAGATCATGAACTAGGGTTTCACCCTACATCATTACCGTGGTTTCACCAACTTTTTTCATGGGTCGAAGTTACCACTGTATTTGTACTTAAGTTATCAGGTCTACGGTTCGTATATTACCATGCTATTTACACGTATGTTTTTAAACAACATTTGTAAGTTATGAGGTCACCGTGCTATTTGCACAGAAGTTACCACGGTGTTCTAGCTGGTTGTAGGGTCTAATCTTTGATGTTTAAGTCAACTCACACCTCTAGCGTATTTTGGTAGTATTTTTCTAGGTAAAAAATATACAAAGAAATGACACCAGAAGAACACTGCAATCAGATCTACAATATGTAGCCTACCTCAACATGAAGGTATAAAAATTATCTAACATGTATATAATCACAACAAAGAGCCTTCCTAGGTGATTGATGGGTGGACTTCTAATAGTACTTGAGCCACCAGGTCTCAGGTTCGACACTCTACTTCGCACCTTTTTTATCGAGATTAAAAAAGAAGGCAACCCAAGCGAAAGAGGCAGCCCAAGCGGGGATCGCGGGAGGTGCGGCGATCGCTCGAAAAACAGGAGCTGCTGGGTCAGGACGTGCTCCGTCGTTCGATTCGAATCCAGCGGTATTCAAAGCATTCGTATTGTAGCTAAAATTCAATGGTTCGCTGGTTAACTTCTTTGTGTGTGTGTGTGTGTGTGTGTGTAATGCTAAAGTAAATGTGCATGTAGAATAACTTATTCTACGTAGACCCTTAGTAAAAAGTGTGTAAGATATAGTAACATAGCATGCAAAATATAGTAACTTTTGGAAGAATGTAGTAAATGGCGGACTTGGATAGTAAAAAATTGTTTTGGAATTACTACATTTTGTACACTGTGTTACTAGATTTTGTATGAAGTGCTACTAGGGGTGTAGAATAAGCATTTTGCGCTCATGCTTAAGATAATGCTACCGTAGTATGATTATTATGTCTTTGCCATCAGGCCTCCCGCTTTTGTCTAATCTGGCTTTGAGATCCATGTAGCATCTTTTAGGCTTGTCATCAATTAATCTTTCATTTATCTAATGGACCTTGCTAACTTCCGAACGATCGAAATATTGCAACAGATCCGAACGATGCATTCTTTCTTCTTTAGTTACTAATCATGCTAGCTAATCCTGCACTAGACACTAAACATTCAGATTACTTCCTTTTATTTGCTAATCTTGTACTATTTTATTGGAAAAAATACCGTGAAGCACGGGCGATTGGATCATTTGCCACACTTTATTTGGGGAGTTGATGATTTGCCCTGCTTTAGTTCGAGTTAGATCATTTGCCCCATTTTTCTTTAATCTTTTGATCATTTGCCCTAATTTCTGTTTTAATGAATTCTTGATTTGTTTAATTCAGAAAATTGATGCGGAATGACCTTTATGCCCCTCTACCTGGTCGAACTATGACAACTGTTCGTCATGTTTTCTCTTCTCCTCGTACGCTGGGAGCAGACGAGGGGGCCGGGGGGCAAGCTGCAACCAGGGGCGCTGTTCCCGACACAGCGACTCGTCGTGTACTCTCCGGCAAAGCCGCAAAGGGCAAACACTACATGCAAAGCTGACTCCACCGATGCTTTTCATAGGCAGGGCAAGTCATGTAGAAGCTGGCTTTGAAGCAGCTAGGCAGGTGGATGGATTTTCTTGGAGGCTACTCACGTAGCTCACGTACGTATGCGACCCGCCGGCGGAGGAACGGACAGGACACTCACGCGAAAACACAGAACACCGATCCAGTTATCTTATTTGTCTGATCTGATACTCCGTATTTGGTTACAAGGGGATACATAGGATGTACGTAGTAGCTAGCTTCATGTCCAAGCCGGACATGGACGCGTGGTTAATTCCAACAGAGTTGCTGCTGGAGTGTACGGGAGCAGCGGCGGCGCTGACCACGAGCTGGAGCTGGAGACGGGCGCAGCGTAATCTTGAGCTGGAGCAAGAGGCAGATCAGTGATGGCCTGAACGACGATTCCGGTGACCAAGGTGACTACAGCGACTCCGGCGAGCAGGGCATAGCACGGCAACTTCAACTCCAACTAACACAGGAACACAAGGACGGGATACAAGTTGTGAATGGATCGATTGATCTGCTGGGGTCGTACCAAGTAGAGAAGATTACGCAGAGAAATTGCAAAACTGTCATAGGGGCATAAAGGCCATTCCACATCCATTTTCTGACTTAAACTAATTAAGAATTCATTAAAACAGAAACTGGGGCAAATGACCAAAAGATTGAAGAAAAATGGGGCAAATGATCTAACTCTAACCAAAGCAGGGCAAATCATCAACTCCCTAAATAAAGTGTGGCAAATAATCCAATCTCACCCAATCTCTTCAAAAGATGCATGCATGCACATAAGACAGAAATGGTGATGTCTGCAAAGATTTCATTAGAAGTTAAAATTCAAAATGTTTTGTAGCTCAAACCGTTGCTTCGATTGGAAAACCGTTTTCACATAAAAGATTCGTCACGACAAGACCTTCGAAACTAGATCCCATATTGATATGTTCCGACAACTTTTTTTTGGGTCAAAAGTTACCACGCCCAAGCTAAGTAAGTTATCACGTTTGTGGTACATAAGTTACCATCTTATTTTAAATAGATATTATCGGGCATAAAAATGGTCAACCAACCTTCTCTCCACATGCAAATGAACTAGAGGACAGAATAGCTGATGTCATCCTAGATTCCCCCCTATTTTAGAACTTTAAAATGTTTTGCAGCTCAAACCGCCAGTCCGTTTGAAAAAATATTTTCACATAAAAGTTTTGTCGTGACGAGACCTTCGAAACTAGATCCATGTTGATATGTTCCGCCGACTTTTTTTGGGTCAAAACTTACCAGGACCAGGCTAAGTAAGTTATCACGTCTGTGATAACTAAGTTACCATCTTGTTTATATAGAAATTACCAGGGCATAAGAATGGTCCTCCAACTTTCTCCCCGCGTGCAAATGAATTAGAGGACAAAATAGCTGATGTTATCCTAGATTTCCCCTATTTCAAAACTTTAAAATGTTTTGTAGTTCAAACCGCTGGTCCCATCGAAAAACCATTTTCACAAAAAAAAATCATCACGACGAGAGCTTTGAAACTAGATCTCATGTTGATATGTTCCGACGACTTCTTTCATATCAAAAGTTACAGCTTCTGGGCTAAGGAAGTTATCACGCATGTGCTACATCCGTTGCCATGTTGTTTACACAGATATTACCAGGGCATAAAACCGGTTTCTCTAACCTTCTTATCAGCTCAGGTTAAAGTTACCACAGTATTTGTGCGTGAGTTATCATGTATACAATGTGTATAGTACCAAACTATTTACACGTACGTTATAGGGGGTATGTTTTTAAACAACCCCTTCACCGAAGTTATCAGGATCGAGGCACATAAGTTATCAGGTCTGCGATGTGTGAGTCACCATGCTATTCACACAAAAGTTATCAAGGGGATATTTCATCAACCCCTTCCCACTCTGTGATGTGTGAGTTACCATGCTATTCACATAAAAGTTACCAGGGGGATATTATCAACCACCCACCCCCCCACCCCCCGCGCGCTAAAGTTACCAGGACTGGGGGACTGGGGTACATAAGTTATCAGGTCCGCGATGTGTGAGTTACCGTGCTATTAACATTAAAGTTACCGTGGGTATATTTTATCACCCCCCTCGCCGAAGTTATCAGGACCGAGGCACATAAGTTATCAGGTCTGCGATGTGTGAGTTATCATGGTATTCACACAAAAGTTACATTTCATCAACCCTTCCCACCCATGCCAAAGTTATCAGGACCGAGGTACATGATTCATCTAGTCTGTAATGTGTGAGTTATCATGCTATTCACATAAAAGTTATCAGGGGATATTTTATCAACCACCCCTACGCCCACTTCCCACACTAAAGTTACTAGGACCGAGGCACATAAGTTATCAGGTCTGCGATGCGTAAGTTATCATGCTATTCGCACAAAAGTTATCGGGGTGTATTTCATCAACCCACCTACCCACCACCACCACCACCACCCCGCGCGCGCCTCCTTTGAGGTAGTGGAGGAGGCAGCCCCGCACCTTCTTGATCGCAGGCGGCAACTCCTTGGCGGTGAAGCGATGGCGAGGATGGCGCGTCCATGTGTCCGTACCAGCTGCGTGGCGAGGACGCCGGCTCCTTGACCCGGCGTCCCAATCTGGACGCCAAGGTGGTGCGGGGGCGAGACCGGCTCCTCCTTCACGCGGCGTCCAATCTGGACGCCGCGGTTGTGCCGGGGCGAGGCCGCCTCCTCCTTCACGGGACGGAGCGGGACGCCGGCTCGTGCTTCACAGGATGGAGTTACCGCAAAATTTACACCGAATTTAACAGGATATATTTTTCCACAAAAAAATTCTGTCACAAAAGTTATCTCAGCCTTTTGCGTAAGTCATCGAGTTGGTGGTGCGCATATTACCATTGTATTTACACAAATGTAACTGGGTGTATGTTACAACAACTTTTTTTACATGTTAAAAAGTTAGCATGGTGTTTGTGCGTAAGTTATCATCTCTCTTTAGCGTAAATTATGATGCTATTTACGCATAAGTTACCGATGAAAATCTTACGTGAGCCAGAAAAATGCATTGGGTGTTCGTCAAATCAAAATAAAAGTCACCTAACACATGATTTGACAAAAACAAGAGATAGGTTATTGGGCCATGCAACAAACCAGCTGACTTGAGTTCAAAAATACAAAAGGCTCGGAATTACGATCCACGATTTGTTTGTATGGAGAAGCACGTTGACCATTAAGCTTGCCTAATTAAAATAGCGGAAGGTCATTTCATTAGTCAACTACGAAGGAAAGGACAGTTGGTTAGTTGGGCTGAAGCATTGGCCTCTTCACTAGACGGCCAGGGATCGAGTCCCAACCAACGCAATTATTATTTTTCTGATGCAAAAACGGTTGGAGGCCACAAACCGGTACGAGGGTTTCATCCCACGAAAACAAAAACGGTTCAGCGACGCGGAAGGGAAAGAAAATCGGAGGGACCTGGAGTCGAGGGAACTCGATCGAACATAGTCGTTCGGATCTATCCCTAAATTCCTATCAGTCGGAAAATAGCTTTATCATTATCTAATTGCATTTAGACTAGTTCATTCTATGTTTTTAAGGCGACGCCTTACCACCTTAGGGAGGGGGGGGGCACCTAGGCGACGCCTAGGCGGGCGCTTTGGACGCCTAGGCGTCCAAAGCGGTCGATTTTCCAAAGCGGAGGGGGAGCGCTTCGACGCCTAGGCATCGCCTAGGCGTCGCCTTAGGGACGCTTTAAAAACATAGAGTTCATTACCACCTGACACCTTTGTACTGCACACTACACTTAAAGTTGACTCGTCATGAGTAGTAACAAAATTAGATGTTGATAGTATGTATACACGCATCCATTTTAGGGGATCTTTTTTGAGTTCATGGGGCATTTTTTAGGGAATCTTCATCTTACTCACCAACCAGCATCTTTAGTATTATAGAAAGTTAGGAAGCTATAGCATTTTCATACATATGGGATTGAATTAGAAGGTTTACTATTCATGATCTGACATTTTGATACCCCTGGTCTGACACATGCTCTGCTGGCAATCGTATTAGTGCGATCAATAGCATGCATCATTAACTGAATCCCGATATACGGAAGACTATAGGATAGTGTGCACACAGATCACAAGGCATGCATAGCAACCGGGATAGCACGGGGTGGTCTAGCCACCAGGGGGTAGCATTAGCATAGCAACCGGGAGGCAAAAAATCCGCCTTAATACATCCTATTATCAGGTGTAGTTACACCCAACCCATGTCTCATATGCTACCATGTGATAGTATACATACTACTTTATCATTTTTATTATGTTCATAAACTATATCTAAGATACTCCAAAGTGAGTTATATGAAAAAAAATGCAAGCGGGCCATAGGTTTTATTATATTTGTACATAAAAAGGAGTATGCTCACTATATGGTACATACTGCCAAAAAAGTAGTATATATACTACCTCAACATTCTTATATACTACATACTATGCTTATATATACTCCGGTATGATAGATACTACCTAGAACATACGGAACAAAAGTGGGAGTAACTACACCTGGTCGTAGGAAACATTTGTCCTATATATTATATATACAGACACACACATAATAAAAGGTCTAAGACGTGTTTATTAACGGTAAATAAGTATGCAGCTTACCTCAACGTCACATTTCATCTCCTTTGGACATGGCTTTACCATGTAGAATCTCTGCAAGCACCAGCAACTTACAATTGTTACATATATGCAAGAACAACAGACTAAAGAACTGAAGTCGAACTTCATTGTTAAATCATCCGAATAACACGCTACAAATGGGTATATGAAGTTCTACTGTCTGACACTAACACCCATGTTTCTGTTTTCAAAATGTATTATTCAGTTTGCGTTGCATCATATTATGTCAAATGAATTAAACATATCAGTTATAAAAGTATTCAGGTGGCAGAGTATGCAAAATCTTCTGCACTGCCTACAAACTGACAAGCAACATCTACAACGCGAAACAAAATAGACAGGTATACCAAGAGCAAAGTACGCACAAAAACCTTATGTTGCCATAAAGATGTGTATTAGCAGAAACATGAAATGGACAAATATTTTATGGGTGTGCTTTGGATGCTCATCGAAAGAGTGGAACATGAAAAATATTTCCCTTGATCAGATATCACAGAATACAAAAGAAGAGGATAATAATGAACTGACATGATATGGTACATAGAATATGTTTATACACGTATGGTTGCAGATGATAGCCTAAGCTTATTTAACATATATTTGATATGAGGAATTTAAGTTGGTACAGGAACACTTCAAGAATTGATGGCCAGGTACAACATATATTTGCATATGAAGTACAATCTTTGATTTGAAAGAGTGAGACTGTTTAGGTTTTCTTTAGATGGGACTTTTTTTAGACCGTGGCCAAAGAAGATCTTTAGATGCGCAGTTTAGAAGTTACCATACTTGTCGGAAAGGTTTTTCTGGAGCTCTCCAAAATGCCTGCAAAAGGAAGTATGACACTGAAGTTCCTGGAAGAGACTCGCAAAAAAAATCCTGGAAGAGGCTACAAATTTGAAGGATTTATAAGACCAATGGGCATACTTGCTCAAAGTAGAGCACTCCAGAACCATCCACCATCTCAGTTGCAGGGCAAGTGAGCATTCTAGAAGAATGGAAGGCCAAGTTATACACAAGATGTTTAGGTGACAGAAGGTAGATTAGCATAGTAAGTATTTAAACTTATGCCAAAGGAAGTAAGTGCAGAATAGTTACATTAATTCAACCATGTGACATCTAATGGGATACTAATTTATTTTTATTTGCAAAACTTATTTTGGTATCACGTTTAGAAAACTATATTTTCATCCAAGGCATCTGGTAGAACTTTGAGTAAACAAAGTACCATAAGAGAAGAAGTGCCCTGATATCCTCTTATGGTTTAACAGTGGTTATTTGGACCACACATAGATTGAGAATCACTTTTGAGAAAACTGTTTTTCAAGACTTCTAGGAGACCAGCCTTTAACTTGCTACTCTATTAAGATGACTCAATAAATATGTTGTTTGCATCGAGTACAACAGAACTATTTTCTCTGGGGTTTTGCTAACGTTGTGGTTCGTTAAGATCAGAACAGAACATGTTTTATCATTAGTATTGCAGCCTAGGGGTGTTATTCGACTCTTGCTCTCGGCCAAGAAAAACACGATGCTATGACAATGCTCTACAGCTGCCACTTCAAGTTATGTTAGAAATTTATCGTCGTAATGTAATTTTACACAACATTTATGTGTAGTTGTGGACAGCAGCCAGAACCCGGCAACATTTCTGGATTCCCCAATCAGTTTGGCACTACCCAAGAAAAAATAAAACTAAGGCAACCACCACCATAAGGTGATGAATCAAAAATCTACAACAATGCTCAAAACACATGTATTCATAAATCAACGTGAATTGTACCAATACAATAGGAATGAATAACCGGTTATGCATATCCCCATTATTAGGAAAGCACAAGTTTAGCAAATTCATAACAAAGTAGCAATGAGTAACAACCCAGGAACACCTCAAGCCGCTTCCACAACTACCCAAAAGAAAGTCGCACTCCTGGGAAGTCCTCGTGAAAGGGTTTCATATCTACGGGTTGTGATAGGCTTGGCGAGCCAACGTAAAAACTAGCCAGTCTTTTGGGTATGAAACCCATTTGGGCGAGAGTAGTACTAGGATAGGTGACCTCCCGGGAAGTCCTCGTGAAAGGGTTTCATATCTAGCCTACCCCAACTTGTTTGGGATAAAAAGCTTCATAAGTAAGTAAGTAAACGAACATCCCAACAACTAATGTGCAAACGGAATGCTTATGGGAAGCGTAATTTTCACCTAAGGTTGAAATAGTTTCCAGGATCCTGCCTCGCCTGCTCCCTCGAGAACTGCACATGGAACCAATCATGGCAATATAAACCAAGAAATGTATCAAGGCACATTATTGTTATTTTCCTTAGCTCAAAAGTACAAAAATTTAGCCACTCTAAACGGAGGCTACAATTCTAGCGGGGGGCTCACCTTTTCACCAGAGAGGGCGTCGGCGACGGCGCGGGCGTGGTCCCACCGGGTGGTGGAGCGGCGCAGCCGCCGGATCAGAATAACGCCGCCGAAGACGACGAGCGCCTTCAGCACCGCACCCCGGACTATCCCGCCGACTCCTCCACCGGTTCCTCCGGGGGTGTCCTCGCCGGAGCCCATGGGGTGTTCCACGGCGAACTCGCGAGGACCGACACGCGGTACAGAGGCGAAAGAGGATCAATCAAGAAAGAAAGAGAAAGGGAAAGTATTTCTGTGGACGGCGATACTGCGTTCATTTTTATTTTTATTTTTGAGGGAGCGATACTGCGTTCATTATTTCCAGTCAAAAAAGATACTGCGTTCGTTATCTTGCTCAAAAAATTTAAATAATACATTTTTTATTAATTTGCAGAAATTTTACGCCGAAATTATTTATTTTTTAAATAATACATCATCGGCTAACTGGTAAACGATTGGATCCCGTCGTCCAATAGAAAGCCGATTGGGCACCTATCATCTATATGGATGCCGATTAAATATAGACACCGATTAAGCGTTAAATTCCTATCGGGGTGGTGGAACTAATTATCTTCCACTATGACGATAGGTTCCAATTGTCTTTCTGTAGGATAGACTCTAATTATCTTGCCGTAGAATGATTAGTCCTAATTAGCTTACGTAAGCCGATAGATGCATGGCCCGATTCCCGCTTATATCTCGGGCCATCGTTTCCCGCCAGTATCCCCGCCATTTTCCCGCTTTATAATTCCCGCCATATTTTCCACTTTCTAATTCCCGCTACATTCTCCCACATTCTAGGTCCCGCCAGTATGTCTCATCATATTTTCCCACTTTCTAGTTCCCGCCATATTTTCCCGCTATGTACTTTCCGTCAGATTTTCCCGCTTCCGAGTTCCCGCCATATTTTCCCGCTACAGAGTTCCCGCCTTTCTTTGTGTTCTCAACCTATGAAACACTGTCGGCACTAACGTGGGTAAGCATTCTAGTGTAGTCTCGTAGTCTCGCCTATATGTCCGGATGTCCTTTTGATCATAATTTTCACCCTAGTATGTCCCAATGTCTTCTGCGTTTAGCTGCCAATTTCAAAAGAGACAATAGAATAGTTTCGTGGGACGAACTCATTAGTCCCGACACCCTACTGAATGAGTTGGCTCGCGCATTAAGTAGGTGTGGTAGCCTTCGAGGACCTTTGAGGAGATACGGAAGGAACTTCTCATGTTGCATGGAAGATGGATGAAGCAACAATCAAAGGGTGAAAGATACCTAAAGGTTGCAGCATAATATACTTTTTTATGGACTGCCGACAGCGAGGATGAAGACGATATCTTCATGCCGAGCACCAAGGCGAATAGTAACCGATTGTCGAAAGGCAAGAGTTCTACATCGTCAAAGGGCAAGAGTTCTTCATCGTCAAAGGGCAAGAGGTTTGCATTGTCAAAGGGCAAGAGTGCTGCATCGAAGGAGGATGATGGTGATGGTTTCATGTAGTTTTTAAGTTGTATGTTGTAAGTGTAGTCTTACCTACCATTTCATTCAGATGTAGTTGTATCCAGTTATTTGTATTGTCTTATTGTAGGAGCATTATGTTCTATCTAAATATGATGTTGTAGTTTGTACTAAAATAGAGTAGGCATATGTCTCATACATAAGTATATAGTCATTTGTCTCATATATAGAATAGACATAAGTATCATACATAAGTAGATAGTCATGTCTCTACTGATAGATAGAATCGTCACTAACGACGTCTGTCCTGGCGCTCAGGCGGTGCTTGAGGCGTCGACCATCCTAACATGTGGGGTGGCCTAATGTTACGAGGAGGAAGCTCAAACTCGTCATGATCATACTGTGTATCCTGTGTGGGGCCTGGTGGAGGAGTTGAAACATGTTCATCCAATGGGTGTGCTGCAACATGTGATATTGTATGTTCTCCTCGGGATGTTGATCACTCCCCCACGTGGATCCGGACATAGACGCCTAATATCCGTAGGCTCCCGCGGGAGGGAATGTTAAGTTGTGAAGAATTAGATCGCCTCGATTGATATTGAAAACAATAAATATGAAGAGACATACCAGCTGGTTGTGGCTATGGGTGTGGCTGAAAGTCGAAGCTCGACGTGTATCTCTATTATTGTGGTTGTGGGTGTGGTTCAAAGTTGAAGCTCGATGTGTATCCCTGCTGATGTGGTTGTGGTTGAAACACGAAACCGACGTGGGACCATGGTGCTGTGGGTGCTGCCATGTCGAACTGCTAGGTTGGTCAGGAGGGGGTGGCCTGGTCGTTGGCTGATGTGCTAGACGTGGGCATGGCTGATGTCGATGCGTGAGGGTGTGGCTGCTGGTGGTGGTGGTGGTGATCAACGTCGCTTCTCCGGGTGCACGTGATAGCCCTGTAGATAGCTCGTATCTTGTTCTGCATGCGTGTCACGAAGGGCTGGAGTGTAGATTGGTGCTGAAGAAGAGGTCCATACGATAGTGAACGTCCAAAGGTGGACATATCTTCATAGAGTTCGAGTGTCAAGTCAGCCTAAAAATTGACAGGACGATTATGAAGTATGCACGGCAAAGTACGTGGCAACTAGATGCATTACAGAAAGAGTATATACCTTACCGTGTGCTGCCTAGAGCCCGAAGTATCATAGCTCAGGTACATAGCCGATGGACTAGGGTCAGGTATCTCATCTGGGTGAGAGTGCTTAATGATGTGTAACTATGTTCCGGTCATGTACCACTCCAAGTAGCGATTGAATTCATCGAGATTAAACCCGACATTCTCGTGCCATAGATGTGTGTTTGCAGTCTCCCATTGTGTAACGTACGGCTCAAGCCTAACTAGCCAGTCAGCAGTTGTCCTGTTAATCCCCTTCCTCGTGGTCCTAAAATTATGGTGTGTGTGTTCAAAAATTAACTAATGCTTGAAATGGAGAATTGTGAAAGACAATGCAACATTGAATAACTAGACATACTTGTGGATGCGATGTAACACCCACAATGCGGCTATATCTCCCACGTGTCGGAGTATGACTTAGAGGCATAGCCGCATGGTAGGTTTGTCGCAAGAGAGGTAATCTTCACACAATCCCATGTACTGAATAAGAAAGGGATAAAGAGTTGGCTTACAATCGCCACTTCATACAAATACAAGTTAAACATACATCATCCAGAATACAATCAAGGTCCGACTACGGAACCAAAATAAAAGAAGACAACCCCAAATGATAGATCCCCGATCGCCCCAACTGGGCTCCACTACTGATCAACAGGAAAGGAAACATAATAGCAAGCACGATCTTCATCGAGCTCCCACTTGAGCTGGGTTGCGTCGCCTTCACTGGTATCATCGGCACCTGCAACTATTTGGAAGTATCTGTGAGTCACGAGGACTCAGCAATCTCACACCCGCGAGATCAAAGACTATTTAAGCTTATGGGTAGGAAAGGGGTAGTGAGGTGGAGCTGTAGCAAGCACTAAGCATGTATGGTGGCTAACTTACGCAAATAAGAGCGAGAAGAGAAGCAACGCAGCGGTCGTGAAGCTAGCAATGATCAAGAAGTGATCCTGAAACTACTTACGTTCAAGCAGAACACAAGAACCATGTTCACTTCCCGGACTCCGCCGAGAAGAGACCATCACGGCTACACACATAGTTGATGCATTTTAATTAAGTTAAGTGTCAAATTCTCTACAACCGGACATTAACAAATTCCCATCTGCCCACAACCGCGGGCATGGCTTTCGAAATTTCAAACCCTGTAGGGGTGTCCCAACTTAGCCATCACAAGCTCTCACGGTCAACGAAGGATATTCCTTCTCCCGGGAAGACCCGGTCAGACTCGGAATCCCGGTTACAAGACATTTCGACAATGGTAAAACAAGACCAGCAAAGCCGCCCCATGTGCCGACAATCCCGATAGGAGCTTCACATATCTCGTTCTCAGGGCAACACCGGATAGGTCAAGCTACGAGTAAAACCAGCCCTCGAGTTGCCACGAGGTGGCCCCGCAGGCTGCCCGGTTCGGACCAACACTTAGACAAGCACTGGCCCGGGGGGTTAAAATAAAGATGACCCTCGGGTTGGCCGACCCAAGGGAAGGGTAATAGGTTGTTAGGCAAATGTAAAACCAAGGTTGGACCTTGCTGGAGGAGTTTTATTCAAAGCAAACTGTCAAGGGGTTCCCATAACACCCAACCGCGTAAGGAACGCAGAATCAAGGAACATAACACCGGTATAACGGAAACCAGGGCGACAAGAGTGGAACAAAACACCAGGCATAAGGCCGAGCCTTCCACACTTTACCAAGTATATAGATGCATTAATTAAATAAGATATATTGTGATATCCCAACATATCTATGTTCCGACATGGAACAAACTTCAACTTCACCTGCAACTAGCAACCCTATAAGACGGGCTGAGCAAAGCGGTAACATAGCCAAACAACGGTTTGCTAGGAAAGGTGGGTTAGGGGCTTGACATGGCAATATGGGAGGCACGATAAAGCAAGTGGTAGGTATCGCAGCATAGCAATAGAGCGAGCAACTAGCAAGCAAAGATAGAAGTGATTTCGAGGGTATGGTCATCTTGCCTGAGATCCCGCAAGGAAGAAGAACGAGTCCATGAAGAAGACAAACAGACGTAGTCGAACGGATCCTCACAAACGCGACGTTATCGGAACTAACCCGAAGAAGAAACACCGGAAAGAAACAAACAACATAGTAAACAACCATCACATCAACATGGCATGATGCACAACCAAGTATGATGCATGCCCGGTTTAATGAGGCATGGCATGGCAAAGTGCATAAGCAAAACTACAAGTTAAGTGGAGCTCAATATGCAACGAGTTGCATATTGACGAAACACCACAACAATTATTTAGTTCTCTCCCGTTTAAGTACTCAACAATATTAAATGTTGGTTAGCATGGCAAGGGTGAAGCATATGAAAACTAACTATCTAGGCAAGTTTAAATGAGGCCAGAACAACAAGCAACAAGTCCGAAAAATCCTCATATGCATATATTAGGTTTGGTACTGATCTGCCCTAAGCATAATTTTAGAGTTCTTAAACATGCAGGATGAGTGCACCATGTTAAACTATGCATTTTTCTACCCCATTTACATATACAGTTTATTTAAATCCGACCTACGGTTATTAAGTTATGAATTAAATCATCTTAACATGGCATTTGAACAAAATTAAACAAACAGCAATTTAAACATTTTAAACATGCATGAAAGTTGGATATTATGAAACTAGACAAGATTCTAAGCAACTTTCATATATAAATTATTTAGATCCGATGCACGGTTGTGGAGTTATAATATGCATGAAGTCTAGGGGGCTTCCTGTAAAACTGGTTTCTCTGGAAAATTGCTAAAATCGCAGATCTAGAAAAAAAACCATTACGGGCCGAAACTGGTTGGCTGGCCCAACATGAGAAAAAAAAGGTGGGGCGCTGGGGGTGGGCTCACCAAGTGGGCCTTGGCCCAGCTCGGCAGAGGAGGTAGAGGCAAGAGGTAGGTCTGCTAGAGCACTGGGCCGGGGAAGCGGGCAAAGGACAGGCGCTGCTGGGCCTCAGCGCTCTCGTGGCCCAGGCGCGGGGACGATGCAGGGGCGTGGTCAACGCGCAGGGGATCGACTGGAACGTTGGGTCGTGCTTGTTCGTTTGACAGGGGAAACAGCGGCAACAACAGGTGAGGCCGGTGACGCCGGAGGAAGGCGACGACAGTAGGCATCGCAGGAGGTCCGAGGCGAGGCATTGGGTTACAGATCCGGCTGGACCTCAGCACAGGTGGCCGCAGTCGGGCGGTTCCATGGCTGGTCCAAGAAGAAGCAAGCGACGAGGGACTTGGCGGGGCGACGGCTCCCTGGTGGCGAAGAACGGCTGCAGAGGTGGCTGGAACTGGATGAGAGGGCGGCGGGGAGGCGGGTCTCCAGGGCGACGGATCCGACCGGCGTCGAGGAGCTCCGGGCGGCGCAGAAGCTTGCGGGCGAACGAGGCGAGGCAGAGGAAATCCCCTGGTGTCTCCGGTGACCCGGGGTCGGGGCGAGCAGGGGCTTGGCGTAGGGAGGCCCGACGGAGGCGAGGCGACGCGGAGGACGCAACGTGACGACGACCAGGCAGGGGACCGGTGGAGATGGCTGGATCCGGTCTGGCTCGACCGATCCGAGGCGGCGTGGGTCGAGGGAGCGCCGGGGAAGGTCCCTGGAGGAGGGGCTTGGTCTGCTCCGGCGGGTCTGCTCGCGGACGAGCTCCGCTGGGGATTTCCTACTCGGGCACGAGCGTGGAGGGAGACATGGGGCTACAGCTGCTAGATCCTGAGGGCGTGGACGATGACGCCTGCGGGCGGTCGGACGCGTCCAAGAGGCAAGGGAGGAGGAGGCTGGGCGCTGGAAGACGGCCGCGGTCGAGGTGGAGGCGTGGGAGGGCTGGTCAGATGCAGAAACAGAGGAGGAGGTAGGTGGATCGGGAGGGATCCCGAGGTGGGTGGCGTCGGCTCGACGGGACAAGTCCCTATATTTTAGGGTTTGTCCAAAATAGACTAGGAGTGGACTATATATATGGAAAAGAGGGGAGTTGGATCTTCCGATCAAAATCCGACGGACGAGAATAAATATGCTAGGGAGTCCAAAAAATAAAACGATGATATTTTGGGGATGTTTGGGGATGATCCGGACCCAACAGTGAAGACTGCCCGGGTCCGGGACAGCTTTCGGACGCGCGCGCGAGGAGGGCCGCGGGCTGACGAGAGTGGTTAGGTTGGACTTGGTGGTAGGTAGTGGACTGTGTAGACGGTCTAGGGAGGAAAGAGAGGGAAAGCCCGGCAACAGTTTTCGGAGACCGAAAACGTCCGACGTTTGACCGGCTATATTGCCGCTATAGTTAATCGTTGGGGCGTCAAATAAACTCCGAATGCGATGAAACTTGGCAGGCGACCTACTAACAACATAACAACACCTCATGCCAACTGTAACGCCCACGATGCGGCTATATCTCCCACGTGCCGAAGCACGACTTAGAGGCATAACCGCATTGTAAGCAATGTTGCAAGTGAGGTAATCTTCACACAACCCATGTAATACATAAGGGAAAGAGATACATAGTTGGCTTACAATCGCCACTTCACACAATTACATGAATAAAGCATTACATCAACCAGATACAATCAAGGTCCGACTATGGAACCAAAATAAAAGAAGACTACCCCAAATACTACACAGATCCCCGATCGTCCCAACTGGGCTCCACTACTGATCAACTGAAAAAAATGGAACAACATAACGAACACGGTCTTCATCGAGCTCCTCCTTGAGCTCGATAGCGTCACCTGCACGGTTTCATCAGCACCTGCAAACTGGTTTTGGAAGTATCTGTGAGTCACGGGGACTCAGCAATCTCACACCCTCGTGATCAAGACTATTTAAGCTTATAGGTAGGGAAAAGGTATGTGAGGTGGAGCTGCAGCAAGCACAAGCATATATGGTGGCTAACACACGCGAATGAGAGCGAGAAGAGAAGGTAGAGCATGGTCGAGAAACTATGATCAAGAAGTGATCCTAGAACAACCTACGTTCAAGCATAACTCCAACACCGTGTTCACTTCCCGGACTCCGCCGGAAAGAGACCATCATGGCTAAACACGCGGTTGATGCATTTTAATTAAGTTTAGCTGTCAAGTTTTCTACAACCGGACATTAACAATTCCCATCTGCCCATAACCGCGGGCACGACTTTCGAAAGTTCAAATCCCTGCAGGGGTGTCCCAACTTAGCCCATCACAAGCTCTCACGGTCAACGAAGGATATTCCTTCTCCCAAGACAACCCGATCAGACTCGGAATCCCGGTTACAAGACATTTCAACAATGGTAAAACAAGACCAGCAAAGCCACCCAGATGTGCCGACAAATCCCGATAGGAGCTGCACATATCTCGTTCTCAGGGCACACCGGATAGGTCAAGCTACGAGTAAAACCAGCCATCGAGTTACCCCGAGGTGGCCCCGCAGGCTGCCCATTTCGGACCAACACTCAGAGGAGCACTGGCCCGGGGGGGTAAAATAAAGATGACCCTTGAGCCGGCCGACCCAAGGGAAAGAAAAGGCTAGGTGGCAACTGGTAAAACCAATCTTGGGCCTTGCTGGAGGAGTTTTATTCAAGGCGAACTGTCAAGGGGTTCCCATTATAACCCAACCGCGTAAGGAACGCAAAATCAAGGAACATAACACCGGTATGACGGAAACTAGGGCGGCAAGAGTGGAACAAAACACCAGGCATAAGGCCGAGCCTTCCACCCTTTACCAAGTATATAGATGCATTAATTAAATAAGAGATATTGTGATATCCCAACAAAATATCCATGTTCCAACAAGGAACAAACTCCAATCTTCACCTGCAACTAACAACGCTATAAGAGGGGCTGAGCAAGTGGTAACATAGCCAAACAACGGTTTGCTAGGACAAGGTGGTTAGAGGCTTGGCTTAACAATATGGGAGGCATGATAAGCAAGTGGTAGGTATCGCAACATAGGCATAGCAAAAGACCGAGCACCTAGCAAGCAAAGATAGAAGTGATTTCGAGGGTATGGTCATCTTGCCTGAGATCCCGCAAGGAAGAAGAACGAGTCCATGAAGAAGACAAATGGATGTAGATGAACGGATCCTCACAAACGCAACATTATCGGAACCAACCCGAAGAAGCAACACCGGAAAGAAGCAAACAACATAGTAAACAACCAATACATGAACATGGCATGATGCACAATCAAGTATGATGCATGTCCAGTTTAATGATACATGGCATGGCAAAATGCACAAACAAACCTACAAATTAAGTGGATCTCAATATGCAACGAGTTGCATATTGACGAAAACACCACATGACTTATTTAGTTCTCTCCCGTTTATGTACCCAACAATAATAAATGTTGATTAACATGGCAAGGGGTGAAGTAAATGAAAACTACCTATCTAGACAAGTTTAAATGAGGCCAGAACAACAAACAACAAGTCCGAAAACTCCTCATGTGCATGTTTTAAGGTTTGGCACTATTCTGCCCTAAACACAATTTTATTGTTGTTAAACATGCAAATCAATGTCACCGTGTTAAACTAGGCATTTTTCCACCCCATTTACACATAAAGATTATTTAAAACCGAGCTACGGTTATTAAGTTATGAATTAAAGCATTTTAACATGGCATTAGAACAAATTTAATCAAACAACATTTTAAACATTTCAAACATAGATGAAAATGACATATAATGAAACTAGATGAAAAACTAAGCATATTTCATATATAAATTGTTTTAATATGATGCACCGTTTGTGAGTTATTAAATGAATGATATATGAGGGCTTTTCTGTAAAACTGCAATCATGCGGATAATAGCTAAAATCACACAGACTAAAAAACACTACTGGGTTGAATCTATAGGAGAGGCCCAGTAAGGCAATAGGCACAACATAACTATCAGACGCACAGGCACAAAATAGTGGAGGGGCTGGGCTATGCTCACATCGGGCCATGGGCCGAAAGTGGAGAAGCGGCTAGGCCGGATATGACTGGAGAGGCCTGGGCCTCAGCGCTTGGCGGGATCTGGGCCTGGCGCGGCTTCGGTCAACGCAGGCGAAGGAAGGGCGCGTTCGCTCGTGGTTGGGACCGGTTCGGTCAAACAGGCCATGGCTGTCTTGTTCATATGCTCGAAACAGAGGAAGCAGGGCGCGATGGCGGGGCTTGGCAAAGGCGCAGCGTCGGACTTGACGCGCAGAGGAGGTCAGCGGGAGGAAGAGCAGCTCGGCGCGGGACTTGGCAAGGGGCGACCTGCGGGGCTTCGCCGGCGTCTGCACTCGCGGTAACAGGGCGACGCAGGCGCGACAACAGGGAGGCCGGTGGGACTTGCCGTAGCAGGACCAGCCGGAGGAGGAGCTTGGCGCACAGGGCTTCACGGGAGGGCGAAGGAGGACCGGACTTGTCCAGGCGGCAGGGGAGGCAGAGGCTGAAGGATCTGGAGCTCGGCGCCGGGCGCGAACTCGGCCATGGAGGTTGCGGCTGTATGGGTCGCCGGGCAGAGGATGGCAGAGCACAGCGAGGAGGCCGGGAACAAGTTGGATGGTTGCGAGGGAGGTCGTGAATGTCGGAACTCGTGGCGATGGAGCAGTTCTTGGTGGTGGCTTGAGCATCAGGCGGGCACGGTCATGGAGCTTCTGCTCCGGCGAAGATCCAGCGGGGCTGCTGTTCCACAAGAGCAAGAGAGGTCAGGGAGGGGGAGAGAGAAAGGTGGTGAAGCAAGGAGGCAGCGGACGGGCGGCGGGGCTCATTTGTTCTGCTCGTGGACGAGCTCCTGCTCGGGCACGAGCACAAGGCTGTGGGCTAGAGGTGGCTTGGGGTGAGGTGCCGCTGGATCGGATGGATGGATGGCTGCAGGTGGAATTTGGCGGCGACGAGGGGTTGGAGGAGGTGGCCGAGGGGATCAGGGAGGATCCCGATGTGGGATTTGGAAAGTGGCGGCACGAGGGGGAAGGATGGGACAGACTCCCCAGATATTAGGGTTGGCCTAAATATATATAGCAATGAGATAAAGGGCTATTTGGACCCTCCGATTTAGATCGGACGGTCGAGATAAAAGGTTGGGGAGTCCAAATAAAGAAACGGAGACGTTTTGCAGATATTCGGGGATGATTCGGACACAATGGTAGCGACAGTCCGAGTCGGGTCCGGGATAGCTTTCGGGCGCGCGCGCGAGGAGGGTCGCGGGCTGACGAGAGAGGTAAGGTAGGGCCTGGCGGTGAGTAGTGGACTGTATAGACGGTCTCGAGCTGAGAGAAGAGAAGAGAGAGAGAGAGCCCCGGCTACTGTTTCCGGAGACCGAAAACGTCCGACGTTAGACCGGCTATAATGCCGCTATAGTTTAACGGTTGGGCTATCAAACGAACTCCGAATGCGATGAAACTTGACAGACGGTCTATCTACACTATAATAAGACCGCATGCCAACTTTCAACCCAATCCGAGAACATTTTCTGGCCACTTATAAAATACTATTTCGGACATGCCGCGGGCGCGTGCGAGTGTGACTGGGCTCAGAACGGACAATAGACGGAACTGGGGAACCCGGACGGATGCAAGTTTCTGAAAACATGATGATGCAATGCACATGATGACATGATGAAATGCAACACGCAAGCAAATGATAAGGCAACAACAGCGAATAACTGGAGGACACCTGGCACATCGGTCTCGGGGCGTCACAACACTCCACCACTACGAGAGGATCTCGTCCTGAGATCTAGAATGGCACCGGAGGGAAAAGGAAGAGGAAGATAAGCGGTAAAACTAAATTGCTTCTTTGACAAACGAGTGAAACCAAAGAACCTTGAAAAGTTTGAACAAATTTGAAAGAAAGAGTACAATGGAGGTGAACAAAGTTGAAAACACTCTGTTAGAAAAGAGGAACAAGGAACATTACTAGAACCTTGTAGGTTGAAAGACATAAGAAAAGGGGTACAATGGACAAGAAGTAGATGCAAGCACCTTGGTTGACACGAGATGTACAAGGAATGATAAAGATCAATTACGGCAACACTCCGGTTGGACATGGAAGGTAAAGGATATGAGCTTTGCAATATGAAAGCACTGGGATGAGACTCCGGTTAGAAGAGGAATGATAGACACAACACTCTGGTTAAAACAAGATAGAGAAGGAATAATACTGATATAATTTGGACAACACTCCGACTGTAAATGGAAAGAATCGAACATGATCTTGACAAGATGAGGATACTTGATGAAATCAACAACACATTTCCTCCGGAACTATTGAAAGAATGGCACAATGGGTAAGAAAGATTTTAGACAGCACTCCGGTAGAAAAGAGGCACAACTTGACAGAATGAGAGAACTTGAAAAGAGGGCACGACACTCCGATTGAATAGATAAGCACGAAAAGAACATGATCCTCACAACCCGAGATGAAGAGTGAAAAGGGCAACATCACAATGCCTCCGGAAGAAAAGAGAGAATGGAATGGAATGAACGGAGGAGAAAAAAATATTCTATCTCGAATGAGCTTGAAAAAGCCTAATTAGGAGAAGGGTCGAAAGTAGTTGTTGGAAATCCAACAAGAAAAAGGATAAGCTTGATATGGACTTATAGAAGACATCTCAAAATTATGAGGTGACAACTTGCCACTCACGGAAAAGATTTGATTGGATTGATATAAACAAGGAGACGAGAAACTATTTCACCAGGAGGATAAATGAAGAACTTGGGTCATTTATGAACACCATAACTAGCAACAATCCTTAGGGAAAGCTTTAGATGAAATATAACCCAAGATAACTCCAATGACGAGATTGATGGATTTAAAATATTTCATTCTTAACAACATGTGAATCATGAAACATGAACTCAAATTATCAAGAATGCCATAATACCACCTCCGATGATATGGTAGAAAGAATTGCACTCCGGATTGCAAGATGAAGAATACTTGAACTCCTTTGAAAAGAAACTTGTTGAACACTTCGAAAAGGAATTAAATCCTTTATGAACCATCATGTAAAACATCCATGAAGAACTCTGGTAACAAAAAGGATGATGAAGACGGAAGGAAAAAGAAGTTGAGAACACAAGGTGAAGCCTTGAAATGATTTAGATGGATCTCCGCGATGAAATAATTGAGAGAGCTTGGAACTCTGGAAAAGGAAAGATGTGCACTTGAAACCAAGAATTTAATCATCGTGAACAAACTCAGGAAGAAAGGAATTAACCACTTGGATAAAACAAGAATAAGAATTAAGTTATGCCTATCCTTCATCAATTAAATTGATGACAAACAATGGATTTGGCACAGTACTTATTCTCGTAGAAAGGATTAAGAGAGATATAGCGTAAACTTGAGAAAGTCTTCAATGATCCACCGGTAGGATTTGAAAGAACGAAAGAATTGATATGATAACGAAGGAAGAGAAATCTTGAATGAATCACCGTAAGAATTGAAAATGGACGTAGCCAAGGCACAATTCACCGGGAAGAATTGGAAAACGAATGAAGATACTTGAAGGAATTTAGATACATGAGACGACGAGATCACGAGCTGATTAGAGATCACTTGAACGATGCACCGGTAAGATTTGGATAACGAGAGCTGAAAGTTGGAATGAATAATATTTGAAAAGATGACCTTCGGAGGAAAGAAATGGAAACAACTCATGAAATGCTCCGGATGGGTGAAAAGAATTGTCACAATCGAAAACAATTATGAGAGGATGGCATGAAGCTAGAACCACGAGTCTCTGAGAGAACGGAGCAAGATTTAGAAGAAACACTTGTTCTTTGGTCTTCAAAAGTTGGAAAAGGCGATGAGAAACACCACCATGAATTATTTAGACACTCCGGAAGAATCAAAAGCGAAGAGGTTGAGCCAATGATTAGAAGAAATTATAAGATCTTGGAGAAACCATCTGACTGATGATAATTCATTCTTACGTCAAACTTCAAAAGAATTTAGGGTGGCTCCGGGAAAATTAGAAGAGTCAGGTAAGAACCCGGGAAAAGACCTGTGGGTTAGGGCCCACTCAAAAGAAACACCGTTGAACAATTTAAAAGAGAGATTGCGCCGGTTGAAATAAATAGCTTGAATGAGGTAACTGTTGGGGAACGTAGCAGAAATTTAAAATTTTCTACGCATCACCAAGATCAATCTATGGAGTCATCTGGCAACGAGGGGAGAGGAGTGCATCTACATACCCTTGTAGATCGCGAGCGGAAGCGTTCAAGAGAATGGGGTTGATGGAGTCGTACTCGTCGTGATCCAAATCACCGAAGATCCTAGCGCGGAACGGACGGCACCTCCGTGTTCAACACACGTACGGAGCGAGGATGTCTCCCGCGCCTTGATCCAGCAAGGAGGAGGGAGAGGTTGAGGAAGAGGGCTCCAACAGCAGCACGACGGCGTGGTGGTGGTGGAGCTACAGTACTCCGAGAGGGCTTCGCCAAGCTCTTGCGGAGGAGGCGAGGTGTTGGGGAGGGGAGGGGCTGCGCCTTGGATGGTGTATGCAGCCCTCCCCTTGCCCCTCTATATATAGGGGAAGGAGGAAGGGGGCCGACCCCCTCTAGATGAGATCTAGAGGGGGCGACGGCCAAGGGGAGGGGGCTTGCCCCCCAAGCAAGGGGGGCACCCCCCTTAGGGTTTCCCCCAACCCTAGGCGCATGGGCCCAAGGGGGGGTGCGCCCAGCCCATGTAGGGCTGGTTCCCTTTCCTATACAACCCATTAGGCCCTCCGAGAGAGGTGGCCCCTCCCGGTGGACCCCCGGAACCCCTCTGATGGCCCCGGTACAATACCGATATGCCCCCGAACCTTTCCGGTGACCGTATGACAACTTCCTACATATAAATCTTCACCTCCGGACCATTTCGGAACTCCTCGTGACGTCCGGGGTCTCATCCGGGACTCCGGACAACATTCGGTAATCACATACAAGTCTTCCTAATAACCCTAGCGTCATCGAACCTTAAGTGTGTAGACCCTACGGGTTCGGGAACCATGCAGACATGACCGAGACAACTCTCCGGCCAATAACCAACAGCAGGATCTGGATACCCATGTTGACTCCCACATGTTCCACGATGATCTCATCAGATGAACCACGATGTCGAGGATTCAAGCAATCTCGTACACAATTCCCTTTGTCAATCGGTACGTTACTTGCCCGAGATTCGATCGTCGGTATCCCAATACCTCATTCAATCTCGTTACCGGCAAGTCACTTTACTCGTGTCGTAATGCATGATCCCGTGACCAACTACTTAGTCACACTGAGCTCATTATGATGATGCATTACCGAGTGGGCCCAGAGATACCTCTCCGTCATATGGAGTGACAAATCCCAGTCTCGATTCATGCCAACCCAACAGACACTTTCGGAGATACCTGTAGTGCACCTTTATAGTCACCCAGTTACGTTGTGACGTTTGGTACACCCAAAGCACTCCTACGGTATCCGGGAGTTGCACAATCTCATGGTCTAAGGAAATGATACTTGACATTCAGAAAATCTCTAGCAGACGAACTACACAATCTTGTGCTATGCTTAGGATTGGGTCTTGTCCATCACATCATTCTCCTAATGATGTGATCTCGTTATCAATGACATCCAATGTCCATGGTCAGGAAACCATAACCATCTATTGATCAACGAGCTAGTCAACTAGAGGCTCACTAGGGACATGTTGTGGTCTATGTATTGATGAGGACATCAATACCATTGTTACACCCACAGCCCCTACTGTTACATATACTGGACCAATTACTAGAGCTCGCGCACGCCAATTAAATTACCAGGTACTTTCGTTTCTTGGTAATGATTCTAATGTTCATGAGATTATGATGCTGCCTAAATTGGATACATTTGTTTTGCTTACAAATGAAGGGCCTAGCTTGGAGAAGGATGAACATTGGAGCAAGAACACGAATGGAGTTGATGGCATGCGCAAGGGGATCAAGAACGGAGTTACAAGTGATGATTTCAGGACTTTGAAGCCACCATAAGGAGTGCATGAAGCCTTGGACGAAATATACAAGATGCCACTTCATAATATTCGTCCATAGGCTATTCTAGGTGCTGCGTCACCTTATTAATGGGCCAGGCCCATGTAATTTCGAAATACTTAAATATAGGCTATTTTTAGAGTCCGTATGTGTGGGGAAACAAGAGTTAGGGTTGGTTTCGGACCCCACCCTCAAGGGCCACGAAATTCCCCTCTCTTCCTCCATATATACAGCCCTTAGGGCGTCGTTTAGACTTGGGTTTTGTTTAGATTAAAAGTTCGCCATAGCTGCAACTTCGCGTACTTCGTTTGTGTCCAACGACCAGACCAAGACGTCACAGAACCCCACCTTGATCAATAAAGCTTTCATCTTATATTCGCAATATCCAGATTGCAATCTCAGTTTCTTGCTTGTTCTTCGTTTGCTCGCAGGAAACAGGCCCTCGTGGTCAGGTTGATCGTGCTCCGGCGTGGTCAATAACCCCTCGGAAGTTGGTTTAGCGATTGCTAAGGCGCGACGTCTCGCACGTTCGTAGTCGGATCGTCAAGGTCGACTCCCACAGAAAACGATAGCCACCATCTCATCGAAACATCGGGACACCTTAGCCTCTATCAAGTGGTATCAGATTTCCAGGTTGCTCGGTGAGATTTTACAGTTTTTCGTAGATTAGATCGAGTCTGTTCTTCATACCTACAGTCCACGAAAAAGCCACACAAAAAAAATTAGGGTTAGTTCATCATATCCGAACCAATCTGAGCCTTTGCATAATCTTTTTAGGGTTTTTGCTTTGTTGAATTTGCGGTTGCATCGTCGTGTCAAGTTGCTGGTCTTAGAGTCTAGTCTTTTAGAGTTTCGAGTTCTGGTCATAAGTTGTCACGCCGCCGCCGCACCATCATCATCGCCCATCTACCACTTTTGCTTATCCGCCACCGCTCTGAATCCTTATCCATATACCACATACCACCACCGCTACCATATACCACCACCGCTGCCATATACCACAACCATATATCCACCACCAATCCGAGTTCTTCTCATATTAGGTTTGTTCTTGAGATCAATCTCAATTCCGATTCGTGTTTCCTTGCCTGCGTAGGTCTCGAAAAAAAAAAGAGTCTGGAGACCCCCGGGCAGTTTTTAGGCCAAAATTTTCTCGGGCAAATTTTTTTTCCCTATCCTATTTTTAGGCTTTTCTGAGTCTTTTGAGCCACGTGCCATCATAGTGATTTTTTGTCGCACTTTTTCGTCGTCGCTGCCCTGATTTCCAAAAAAAAAAGTGGAATTTTTTTTTTCGTGCCCATACTATCAGTTTGACGAGGGAAGAGTTTTGAGACACTCGCCATTATAGTAATTTTTCGCAAAAAAAAAGAGGAGCGCAAAAAAAAGAGGAGCGCAAAAAAAAAGAGGAGCGCAAAAAAAAAGAAAGCGAAAAAAAAAAGTTCCAGTGTGCTTTTCCCTTATTTACGTGCAGCGCTGTGATTTTGTTAGTGTTCTAGGCTCGCGTCTCTAGCACGGTCTAGCCTAGGACCAGCACAGTACCGTCGTTGAGCGTTTATTCAACTTTGCATCTCTGAATTGATTATTGCTGACCCTTTTTGCTACCATACTATAAGCCTTCCCAGCTCCACATACCTCTACGTCGTGCGTTTGACTCTCCCTGGCAATCGCTCTATCCAAGCTTTTGAGAGTTTTGACTACAACGGTTGCCGATCACCGCCTGCTGCTGGGTAAGAACTGGTAAGAATTTGAGATTTGCTTGACGGATTTGTGACACCCGCCACCACCACCTCTTGTTAGTATTCTGTAGGATCATATTCTTGTGTGTTTTCTATTGTTGCTAACCATGGCAGGATCACAAGCCGACGAGACTGACTGGGAGAACATGACGAATCAGGAGTTGCATGATAAATTTCAGCAAATGATGAATGGACAGGTGCAGGATGTGCTAAACAGATTTGAAGAGGCCATGGAGAAGATAGATGACATGGAGAAGACGTTCGAAACAAAGCTCGATGACAGGTTTAATGAATTGCTCGCGCGTCTTCCACCACCACCACCGGCTGCACCTAACGCACCTCTACAACAACAACAACAACGACGACTACCTACACATCGTGAAACAGCCCTCCGCCGAGCGAGCCGTCTCCCTCTTGCACCTGGCCAAACTGTTGGTGCTGCTGTTGCTACTTCTGTGGCTCCTGCTGCTGATGCGGAGGAGGATGATTTTGCTGGCGATTACGAGGATGAGGTTGATCAAAATCAGAACTACGTGCCACCACCAGCACAGCAACCATCAGGTCGTCCACATGCAAATAATGGCAATGGTAGGGCTCACCCTCAGGTACGAGATCATGACCATCTCCCTAAACTAAAATTGAATATTCCACCATTTGAGGGTAGATATGTTCCTGATATATACCTTACTTGGGAGTTAGAAACTGAACAACGATTTACATGTTTACAATATCCCGAGGAGAGACGTGTTCCTGCTGCTGTTTGTGCATTCACTAGTTTTGCATGTGTTTGGTGGTCTGAGCATTGTAGATTATATCCCATTCCTGCTACTTGGGCTGCTTTGAAAACTGCTATGCGTACTCGTTGGGTTCCACCATATTATCAACGTGAATTACTTCAAAAATTGCAGCGCTTAAGACAGGGAAAAAATTCTGTAGAAGAATATTATCAGGAATTACAAACTGGCATGATTAGATGTGGTATTGTTGAGGAGAATGAAGCTATGCTTGCACGTTTTATGGGTGGATTAAATAGAGAGATTCAGACGATTCTAGAGTATAAGGAGTATACTAATATCACTCGTTTATTCCATCTTGCTTGTAAAGCTGAACGTGAAGTGCAGGATCGACAGGCATTGGCGCGGACTAACTTTTCTGCAGGTCAACCTTCTTCATGGACACCACGTGCATCATCTACTTCCACACGTTCTGCTTCACCGGCGCCTCCGTCGGCTGCCACCTCCAACCGTGATACAATAAAGCAGGCACAATCACCACTATCTGCCAAGAGCACACCTTCTGGGCCTGCAAAGAGCTCTTCTTCATCCATGGCATCAACAGGGCAGACACATGATATTATTTGTCGACGTTGCAAGGGTGGAGGTCATTATGCGAGAGATTGCCCATCTAAGCGTGTGATGATTGTTACTGAGGATGGTGGGTATGAGTCCGCTAGTGACTATGATGAGGAGACTTTGGCTCTTATTACACGTGACGAACACGGTGGAGACGATTCTGATCATGAGACGCAATACATGGCTCCTGAAGATGCTGACAGGTATGAATGTTTAGTTGCTCAACGTGTTTTGAGTGTGCAGGTTACACAAGCTGAGCAAAATCAGAGGCATAATTTGTTCCATACAAAGGGAGTTGTGAAGGAACGTTCTGTTCGCGTGATCATAGATGGAGGGAGTTGCAACAACTTGGCTAGCATCGAGATGGTGGAGAAGCTATCTCTCACCACAAGACCACATCCACATCCTTACTACATCCAATGGTTCAACAACAGCGGCAAGGTTAAGGTAACACGTACTGTTCGTGTGCATTTTAGTATCTCTACATATGCTGATTATGTTGATTGTGATGTGGTACCTATGCAAGCATGTTCCTTATTACTTGGTAGACCATGGCAATTTGATAAAAATTCTATTCACCATGGTAGAAACAATCAGTATACTCTTGTTCATAAGGATAAAAATATTACTTTGCTTCCTATGACTCCTGATTCCATTTTGAAAGATGATATTAATAGAGCTAATAAAGCAAAACAGGAGAAAACTAAGAGTGAAAATCAGATTGTGGCAAAAGAATTTGAGCAACAAATGCAGCCTAATAATAATAAACAATCTAGTGTTGCTTCTGAAATTAAATTGAAAAGTGCATGTTTACTTGCCACCAAATCTGATATTGATGATCTAGATTTTAGCAAATCTGTTTGCTATGCTTTTGTGTGCAAAGAGGCATTATTTTCATTCGAGGACGCGCCTTCCTCTTTGCCTCCTGCTGTCACTAACATTTTGCAGGAGTTCGCCGACGTCTTTCCACAAGACGTGCCACCGGGATTACCACCTATTCGCGGGATTGAGCATCAAATTGACTTAATTCTCGGTGCATCATTACCCAACCGTGCACCATACCGTACCAATCCAGAGGAGACGAAGGAGATTATGCGTCAAGTACAAGAACTGCTCGACAAAGGTTATATACGCGAATCCCTTAGTCCTTGTGCTGTTCCTATCATTTTAGTGCCGAAAAAGGATGGTACGTCGCGTATGTGCGTTGATTGTAGAGGCATTAATAATATTACTATTCGTTATCGTCATCCTATTCCTAGGCTAGATGATATGCTTGATGAATTGAGTGGCTCTACAATATTCTCCAAAGTTGATTTGCGTAGTGGTTACCATCAAATTCGTATGAAATTGGGAGATGAATGGAAAACAGCATTTAAAACTAAGTTTGGATTATATGAGTGGTTAGTCATGCCTTTTGGGTTAACTAATGCACCTAGTACTTTCATGAGGTTAATGAACGAAGTTTTACGTGCCTTCATTGGACGATTTGTGGTAGTTTACTTTGATGACATATTGATTTATAGCAAATCTTTGGAGGACCATTTGGAACATTTACGTGCTGTTTTTATTGCTCTACGTGATGCACGTTTGTTTGGTAACCTTGGAAAGTGCACCTTTTGCACCGACCGAGTATCTTTTCTTGGCTATGTTGTTACTCCACAGGGAATTGAAGTTGATAAAGCCAAGATTGAAGCTATTGAGAGTTGGCCGCAGCCCAAAACGGTCACACAAGTGAGGAGTTTCCTTGGCCTCGCTGGTTTCTATAGGCGTTTTGTGAGAGATTTCAGCACCATTGCTGCACCTCTCAACGAGCTTACAAAGAAGGATGTACCTTTTGTTTGGGGTACCGCACAGGAAGAAGCCTTCACGGTATTGAAAGATAAGTTAACACATGCTCCTTTACTCCAACTTCCTAATTTCAATAAGACTTTTGAGCTTGAATGTGATGCTAGTGGAATTGGATTAGGAGGTGTGTTATTACAAGATGGAAAACCTGTTGCATACTTTTCTGAAAAATTGAGTGGGCCTAGTCTGAACTATTCTACTTATGATAAAGAATTATATGCTCTTGTTCGGACCTTAGAAACATGGCAACATTATTTATGGCCCAAGGAATTTGTTATACATTCTGATCATGAATCTTTGAAACACATTAAAAGTCAAGCAAAACTGAACCGTAGACATGCTAAATGGGTTGAATTCATTGAGACTTTCCCTTATGTCATTAAACACAAGAAGGGTAAAGAAAATGTTATTGCTGATGCCTTGTCTCGTCGTTATACTATGCTTTCACAACTTGACTTTAAAATATTTGGTTTGGAGACCATCAAGGATCAATATGTTAATGATGCTGAATTTAAAGATGTATTGTAGAATTGTAAGGAAGGGAGAACTTGGAACAAGTTCGTTCTTAACGATGGATTTGTGTTTCGTGCTAACAAGCTATGCATTCCAGCTAGCTCCGTTCGTCTTTTGTTATTGCAGGAGGCGCATGGAGGAGGATTAATGGGACACTTTGGCGTCAAGAAGACGGAGGATATACTTGCTACACATTTCTTTTGGCCAAAGATGAGACGGGATGTTGAGCGTTTTGTTGCTCGCTGCACTACATGTCAAAGAGCTAAGTCACGACTCAATCCTCATGGTTTATATATGCCTTTGCCTGTACCTAGTGTTCCTTGGGAGGATATATCTATGGACTTTGTTTTAGGTTTACCTCGAACAAAGAAGGGGAGGGATAGCATATTTGTTGTCGTGGATAGGTTCTCGAAAATGGCACACTTTATACCATGTCATAAAAGCGATGATGCTGTTAATGTTGCTGATTTGTTCTTTCGTGAAATTATTCGCTTACATGGTGTGCCAAATACTATTGTTTCAGATCGTGATACTAAATTTCTTAGCCACTTTTGGAGATGTTTATGGGCTAAGTTGGGGACTAAGCTGCTTTTTAGTACTACTTGTCACCCCCAAACTGATGGACAAACTGAAGTAGTCAATAGAACATTGTCTACTATGCTTAGGGCTGTTTTGAAGAATAACAAGAAAATGTGGGAAGAATGCTTGCCTCATATTGAATTTGCTTATAATCGTTCATTGCATTCTACTACTAAGATGTGCCCTTTTGAAATTGTGTATGGTTTCCTACCTCGTGCACCTATTGATTTGTTGCCTCTTCCATCTTCGGAGAAGGTTAATTTTGATGCTAAAGAACGTTCTGAATTGATTTTAAAAATGCATGAGTTAACTAAGGAAAACATTGAGCGTATGAATGCTAAATATAAACTTGCTGGAGATAAGGGTAGAAAACATGTTGTGTTTGCACCTGGAGATCTTGTTTGGTTACATTTGCGTAAAGATAGATTTCCTAATCTGCGCAAATCAAAGCTAATGCCACGTGCTGATGGTCCTTTTAAGGTTTTAGAGAAAATAAATGATAATGCATATAAACTTGAGCTACCTGCATATTTTGGGGTTAGTCCCACTTTTAACATTGCAGATTTGAAGCCTTATTTGGGTGAGGAAGATGGTCTTCCATCGAGGACGACTTCATCTCAAGAAGGGGAGGATGATGAGGACATCAATACCATTGTTACACCCACAGCCCCTACTGTTACATATACTGGACCAATTACTAGAGCTCGCGCACGCCAATTAAATTACCAGGTACTTTCGTTTCTTGGTAATGATTCTAATGTTCATGAGATTATGATGCTGCCTAAATTGGATACATTTGTTTTGCTTACAAATGAAGGGCCTAGCTTGGAGAAGGATGAACATTGGAGCAAGAACACGAATGGAGTTGATGGCATGCGCAAGGGGATCAAGAACGGAGTTACAAGTGATGATTTCAGGACTTTGAAGCCACCATAAGGAGTGCATGAAGCCTTGGACGAAATATACAAGATGCCACTTCATAATATTCGTCCATAGGCTATTCTAGGTGCTGCGTCACCTTATTAATGGGCCAGGCCCATGTAATTTCGAAATACTTAAATATAGGCTATTTTTAGAGTCCGTATGTGTGGGGAAACAAGAGTTAGGGTTGGTTTCGGACCCCACCCTCAAGGGCCACGAAATTCCCCTCTCTTCCTCCATATATACAGCCCTTAGGGCGTCGTTTAGACTTGGGTTTTGTTTAGATTAAAAGTTCGCCATAGCTGCAACTTCGCGTACTTCGTTTGTGTCCAACGACCAGACCAAGACGTCACAGAACCCCACCTTGATCAATAAAGCTTTCATCTTATATTCGCAATATCCGGATTGCAATCTCAGTTTCTTGCTTGTTCTTCGTTTGCTCGCAGGAAACAGGCCCTCGTGGTCAGGTTGATCGTGCTCCGGCGTGGTCAATAACCCCTCGGAAGTTGGTTTAGCGATTGCTAAGGCGCGACGTCTCGCACGTTCGTAGTCGGATCGTCAAGGTCGACTCCCACAGAAAACGATAGCCACCATCTCATCGAAACATCGGGACACCTTAGCCTCTATCATGTATTCACACATGTATTACGATTTCCGGATAACACAATTATAGCATGAACAATAGACAATTATCATGAACAAGGAAATATAATAATAACCATTTTATTATTGCCTCTAGGGCATATTTCCAATAGTCTCCCACTTGCACTAGAGTCAATAATCTAGTTACATTGTGATGAATCGAACACCCATAGAGTTCTGGTGTTGATCATGTTTTGCTCGAGGAAGAGGTTTAGTCAACGGATCTGCGACATTCAAGTCCGTATGCACTTTACAAATATCTATGTCTCCATTTTGAACATTTTCACGAATGGAGTTGAAGCGACGCTTGATATGCCTGGTCTTTCTGTGAAACCTGGGCTCCTTGGCAAGGGCAATAGCTCCAGTGTTGTCACAGAAGAGAGTCATCGGGCCTGACGCATTGGGAATAACTCCTAGGTCAGTAATGAACTCCTTCACCCAGATTGCTTCTTGTGCTGCCTCCGAGGCTGCCATGTACTCCGCTTCACATGTAGATCCCGCCACGACGCTTTGCTTGCAACTGCACCAGCTGACTGCCCCACCATTCAAAATATACACGTATCCGATTTGTGACTTGGAGTCATCCAGATCTGTGTTGAAGCTAGCATCGACGTAACCCTTTACGACGAGCTCTTCGTCACCTCCATAAATGAGAAACATATCCTTAGTCCTTTTCAGGTACTTCAGGATATTCTTGACCGCTGTCCAGTGTTCCATGCCAGGATTACTTTGGCAGCTTCCTACCAAACTTACGGCAAGGTTTACATCAGGTCTGGTACACAACATGGCATACATAATAGACCCTATGGCCGAGGCATAGGGGACGACACTCATCTTTTCTCTATCTTCTGCCGTGGTCGGGCATTGATCCGTGCTCAATCTCGTACCTTGCAACACAGGCAAGAACCCCTTTCTTTGACTGATCCATATCGAACTTTTTCAATATCTTGTCAAGGTACGTACTCTGTGAAAGACCAATGAGGCGTCTCGATCTATCTCTATAGATCTTGATGCCTAATATATAAGCAGCTTCTCCAAGATCCTTCATTGAAAAACACTTGTTCAAGTAGGCCTTTATGCTTTCCAAGAATTCTATATCATTTCCCATCAATAGTATGTCATCCACATATAATATGAGAAATGCTATAGAGCTCCCACTCACTTTCTTGTAAACACAGGCTTCTCCATAAGTCTGCGTAAACCCAAACGCTTTGATCATCTCATCAAATCGAACGTTCCAACTCCGAGATGCTTGCACCAGCCCATAGATTGAGCGTTGGAGCTTGCATACCTTCTCAGCATTCTTAGGATCGACAAAACCTTCCGGCTACATCATATACAATTCTTCCTTAAGGAAACCATTAAGGAATGCCGTTTTGACGTCCATTTGCCATATCTCATAATCATAGAATGCGGCAATTGCTAACATGATTCGGACGGACTTCAGCTTCGCTGCGGGTGAGAAAGTCTCATCGTAGTCAACCCCTTGAACTTGTCGATAACCCTTAGCGACAAGCCGAGCCTTATAGATGGTCACATTATCATACGCTTCTGTCTTCTTCTTAAAGATCCATTTATTTTCTATGGCTCCCCGATCATCGGGCAAGTCAGTCAAAGTCCATACTTCGTTTTCATACATGGATCCTATCTCGGATTTCATGGCTTCCAGCCATTTGTCGGAATCTGGGCCCGCCATCGCTTCTTCATAGTTCGAAGGTTCACCATTGTCCAACAACATGATTTCCAGGACAGGGTTGCCGTACCACTCTGGTGCAGAACGTGTCCTTGTGGACCTACGAAGTTCAGTAGCAACTTGATCTGAAGTTTCATGATCATCATCATTAACTTCCTCTCTAGTCGGTGCAGGCACCTCAGGAACATTTTTCTGAGCTGTGCCACTCTCCGGTTTAAGAGGCAATACTTCATCGAGTTCTACTTTCCTCCCACTTACTTCTTTCGAGAGAAACTCTTTCTCTAGAAAGGATCCATTCTTGGCAACAAAGATCTTGCCTTCGAATCTAAGGTAGAAGGTATACCCAATAGTTTCTTTAGGGTATCCTATGAAGACACATTTTTCTGATTTGGGTTCGAGCTTTTCAGGTTGAAGTTTCTTCACGTAAGCATCGCATCCCCAAACTTTTAGAAACGACGGCTTATGTTTCTTCCCAAACCATAATTCATACGGTGTCGTCTCAACGGATTTCGACGGAGCCCTATTTAAAGTGAATGCGGCAGTCTCTAAAGCATAGCCCCAAAATGACAGCGGTAGATCGGTAAGAGACATCATAGATCGCACCATATCCAATAGAGTGTGATTACGACGTTCGGACACACCATTACGCAGAGGTGTTCCAGGCGGCGTGAGTTGTGAAACTATTCCACATTTCCTTAAGTGCGTGCCAAATTCGTGACTCAAATATTCTCTCCCACGATCTGATCGTAAGAACTTGATTTTCCTGTCACGTTGATTCTCAATCTCACTTTGAAATTCCTTGAACTTTTCAAAGGTCTCAGACTTGTGTTTCATTAAGTAGACATACCCATATCTACTCAAGTCATCAGTGAGGGTGAGAACATAACGATAGCCACTGCGAGCCTCAACACTCATTGGGCCACACACATCAGTATGTATGATTTCCAATAAGCTGGTTGCTCGTTCCATTGTTCCGGAGAATGGAGTCTTGGTCATTTTGCCCATGAGGCATGGTTCACACGTGTCAAATGATTCATAATCAAGAGACTCCAAAAGTCCATCTGCATGGAGTTTCTTCATGCGTTTGACACCAATGTGACCAAGGCAGCAGTGCCACAAGTATGTGGGACTATCATTATCAACCTTACATCTTTTGGTATTCACATTATGAATATGTGTAACATCACGTTCGAGATTAAATAAGAATAAACCATTGACCAGCGGGGCATGACCATAAAACATATCTCTCATATAAATAGAACAACCATTATTCTCGGATTTAAATGAGTAGCCATCTCGTATTAAATGAGATCCTGATACAATGTTCATGCTCAAAGCTGGCACTAAATAACAATTATTGAGGTTTAAAACTAATCCCGTAGGTAAATGTAGAGGTAGCGTGCCGACGGCGATCACATCGACCTTGGAACCATTCCCGACGCGCATTGTCACCTCGTCCTTCGCCAGTCTCCGCTTATTCCGTAGCTCCTGTTTTGAGTTACAAATATGAGCAACCGCACCAGTATCAAATACCCAGGAGCTACTACGAGTACTGGTAAGGTACACATCAATAGCATGTATATCACATATACCTTTGGTGTTGCCGGCCTTCTTGTCCGCTAAGTACTTGGAGCAGTTCCGCTTCCAGTGACCACTTCCCTTGCAATAAAAACACTCAGTCTCGGGCTTGGGTCCATTCTTTGGCTTCTTCCCGGCAGCTTGCTTACCGGGCGCGGCAACTCCCTTGCCATCCTTCTTGAAGTTCTTTTTACCCTTGCCCTTCTTGAACTTAGTGGTTTTATTCACCATCAACACTTGATCCTTTTTGATTTCCACCTCCACTGATTTCAGCATTGAATATACCTCAGGAATGGTCTTTTCCATCCCCTGCATATTGAAGTTCATCACAAAGCTCTTGTAGCTAGGTGGGAGCGACTGAAGGATTCTGTCAACGACCACATCATCCGGGAGATTAACTCCCAGCTGAGACAAGCGATTGTGCAACCCAGACATTTTGAGTATGTGCTCGCTGACGGAACTATTCTCCTCCATCTTACAATTGTAGAACTTGTCAGAGATTTCATATCTCTCGACCCGGGCATGAGCTTGGAAAACCATTTTCAGCTCTTGGAACATCTCATATGCTCCGTGTTGCTCAAAACGCTTCTGGAGCCCCAGTTCTAAGCTGTAAAGCATGCCGCACTGAACTAGGGAGTAATCATCAGCACGGGACTGCCAAGCATTCATACACCTAGCGGTGCTTCAAGGACATATGCTTTCTTGGCAGCTATGAGGATGATCCTCAAGTTCTGGACCCAGTCCGTATAGTTGCTACCATCGTCTTTCAGCTTGGTTTTCTCTAGGAACGCGTTGAAGTTGAGGACAACATTAGCGTGGGCCATTTGATCTACAAGACATATTGTAAAGATTTTAGACTAAGTTCATGATAATTAAGTTCATCTAATCAAATTATTTAATGAACTCCCACTCAGATAGACATCCCTCTAGCCATCTAAGTGATACATGATCCGATTCAACTAGGCTGTGTCCGATCATCATGTGAGACGGACTAGTCATCATCGGTGAACATCTTCATGTTGATCGTATCTTCCATACGACTCATGTTCGACCTTTCGGTCTTCCGTGTTCCGAGGCCATGTGTGTACATGCTAGGCTCGTCAAGTCAACCTAAGTGTTTTGCGTGTGTAAATATGGCTTACACCCGTTGTATGCGAACGTTAGAACTTATCACACCCGATCATCACGTGGTGCTTCGGAACAACGGACCTTAGCAACGGTGCACAGTTAGGGGGAACACTTCCTTGAAATTATTGCGAGGGATCATCTTATTTATGCTACCGTCGTTCTAAGCAAATAAGATGTAAAACATGATAAACATCACATGCAATCAAATAGTGACATGATATGGCCAATATCATTTTGCTCCTTTTGATCTCCATCTTCGGGGCGCCATGATCATCGTCGTCACCGGCATGACACCATGATCTCCATCATCGTGTCTTCATGAAGTTGTCTCGTCAACTATTACTTCTACTACTATGGCTAATGGTTAGCGATAAAGTAAAGTAATTACATGACGTATAAGTTGACACTTAGGTCATAAATAAATTAAGACAACTCATATGGCTCCTGCCGGTTGTCATACTCATCGACATGCAAGTCGTGATTCCTATTACAAGAACATGATCAATCTCATACATCACATATATCATTCATCACATCCTTTTGGCCATATCACATCACACGGCATATGCTGCAAAAACAAGTTAGACGTCCTCTAATTGTTGTTGCAAGTTTTTACGTGGTTGCTATAGGTTTCTAGCAAGAACGTTTCTTACCTACGCCAAAAACCACAATGTGATATGCCAATTTCTATTTACCCTTCATAAGGACCCTTTTCATCGAATCCGATCCGACTAAAGTGGGAGAGACAGACACCCGCTAGCCACCTTATGCAACTAGTGCATGTCAGTCGGTGGAACCAGTCTCACGTAAGCGTACGTGTAAGGTCGGTCCGGGCCGCTTCATCCCACGATGCCGCCGAATCAAGATAAGACTAGTAATGGCAAGTAAATTGACAAAATCGACGCCCACAACAACTTGTGTTCTACTCGTGCATAGAAACTACGCATAGACCTAGCTCATGATGCCACTGTTGGGGAATGTATCAGAAATTTAAAATTTTCTACGCATCACCAAGATCAATCTATGGAGTGATCTAGAAATGAGGGGAGAGGAGTGCATCTACATACCCTTGTAGATCGCGAGCGGAAGCGTTCAAGAGAATGGGGTTGATGGAGTCGTACTCGTCGTGATCCAAATCACCGAAGATCCTAGCGCGGAACGGACGGCACCTCCGTGTTCAACACATGTACGGAGCAAGGATGTCTCCCTCGCCTTGATCCAGCAAGGAGGAGGGAGAGGTTGAGGAAGAGGGCTCCAACAGCAGCACGACGGCGTGGTGGTGGTGGAGCTACAGTACTCCGAGAGGGCTTCGCCAAGCTCTTGCGGAGGAGGCGAGGTGTTGGGGAGGGGAGGGGCTGTGCCTTGGATGGTGTATGCAGCCCTCCCCTTGCCCCTCTATATATAGGGGAAGGAGGAAGGGGGCCGACCCCCTCTAGATGAGATCTAGAGGGGGGCGACGGCCAAGGGGAGGGGGCTTGCCCCCCAAGCAAGGGGGGCGCCCCCCTTAGGGTTCCCCCAACCCTAGGCGCATGGGCCCAAGGGGGGGGGTGCGCCCAGCCCATGTAGGGCTGGTTCCCTTTCCTATACAACCCATTAGGCCCTCCGAGAGAGGTGGCCCCTCCCGGTGGACCCCCGGAACCCCTCTGATGGCCCCGGTACAATACCGATATGCCCCCGAACCTTTCCGGTGACCGTATGACAACTTCCTACATATAAATCTTCACCTCCGGACCATTTCGGAACTCCTCGTGACGTCTGGGATCTCATTCGGGACTCCGAACAACATTCGGTAATCACATACAAGTCTTCCTAATAACCCTAGCGTCATCGAACCTTAAGTGTGTAGACCCTACGGGTTCGGGAACCATGCAGACATGATCGAGACAACTCTCCGGCCAATAACCAACAGAGGGATCTGGATACCCATGTTGACTCCCACATGTTCCGCGATGATCTCATCGGATGAACCACGATGTCGAGGATTCAAGTAATCCCGTACACAATTCCCTTTGTCAATCGGTACATTACTTGCCCGAGATTCGATCGTCGGTATCCCAATACCTCGTTCAATCTCGTTACCGGTAAGTCACTTTACTCGTGTCGTAATGCATGATCCCGTGACCAACTACTTAGTCACACTGAGCTCATTATGATGATGCATTACCGAGTGGGCCCAGAGATACCTCTCCGTCATACGGAGTGACAAATCCCAGTCTCGATTCATGCCAACCCAACAGACACTTTCGGAGATACCTATAGTGCACCTTTATAGTCACCCAGTTATGTTGTGACGTTTGCTACACCCAAAGCACTCCTACGGTATCCGGGAGTTGCACAATCTCATGGTCTAAGGAAATGATACTTGACATTCAGAAAAGCTCTAGCAGATGAACTACACGATCTTGTGCTATGCTTAGGATTGGGTCTTGTCCATCACATCATTCTCCTAATGATGTGATCCCGTTATCAATGACATCCAATGTCCATGGTCAGGAAACCGTAACCATCTATTGATCAACGAGCTAGTCAACTAGAGGCTCACTAGGGACATGTTGTGGTCTATGTATTCACACATGTATTACGATTTCCGGATAACACAATTATAGCATGAACAATAGACAATTATCATGAACAAGGAAATATAATAATAACCATTTTATTATTGCCTCTAGGGCATATTTCCAACAGTAACATCCTCGCAAAAGCTTGAACGAATTGAGAATGGAACTTGAATCTTCTGAGATATCTTCAACACTCTGGAACAAATGAATAGTGAGAAATGGATGAATATGAGGTGCACCGGCATGAGAAGGTATTTGAAACGAGGAAAGGATATGATCAACAAAGCTTGAATTGGTTCCACCGGAGAAGAAAAAGAATTAAGAATGATGAACGTGTAGAGCATCTTCACGAGAACCACCGGGTAAGAATATTGACGGAACAGAATGGGGAGACTTCATATCCATAAGATGGATGCTTGATTAAGACATCTGAGTCCTTGAGGAAAAAGGGGTGGGCGGGCGGGAAAAACAAGGGCATCTTGGGACGAATGAAACAAACAACGTTGAGAAGAACTGATAATTGATCTTGCGAATATTGATGTGATCGGATCCACTTGAAGAGAGACACACCGGTTGAACAAGATTGGCATGATAATCTCGATTATCAACAAGGATTAGTATTCACATAAGAGTATGCGAACACCGCTTAGGAAAGGTATGGAATCAACTCTTGACTTCGAAGCAACTCGAATACCACAGCTCAAAAACAAAACAAAGGATTGTCTTGCGGAATAAGCCGGAACAAACATATGATAGAGATTTCGTCCGAAGTTTTCATGGTGGGGCCTACACGGGCTCGATCGTACAACACCATCATGTACAAGGCAGTGCACATGACATACGAAGCGTCCCCGAGTCAGCATAGCCAAGGACTCTTTAAGACACAATGAGACCACTGTAAAACCAACCGTGGATAGGCGGACCACTAGACGTCGAACCCCAATTTCATATCATACATCTCTCGAAAAGATATCCTAAGAGCTACTTGAATTCCCACTTATAAACTCTCGAAATTTTCCGGTTATGCAATCAGGTGTTGGGGATACAGGGGAAGCATAATATCTCACCCAAAACTAGCAAATCCTACATCCAGCTGTATCCATCCTTCAACACATAACCAAGAAACCTTCGGAAATCATTTACCTCGACCTTCGAAAGCATCCGTTATACGAGTTATGGCGATACTCCCGAACTCCCGCCCCAGTATTGGGTGGCATCGAGGTTATCTCACCAACAACTGCATAAAAGAGATTTTCAATGTCGGCGAAACTCAGGTATTCCAGAATTGCAACGATAAAATTGTGACGACAATACCTCGGAGCTCAACTCCCCGGGACACTGCCACAACCCCTAAATGTCAGGAGGCACCAAGAACAATGTTCTCGTCACAAAACCAACGGAACGATTCCAAGATACCCGCGTGATCCTAAAAAAAGTTTAGTGAAATTTGAGAAGAGAAGAGTCAAAACACTACGTCAGGATGCCTCAACAGAGCGACGTCAGGATGCCTCAACAGGAATCCTACTCTCTGATATATATATATATATATATAATTCTAAATGACTCAAAACATTTTTCTAGACTCAACAACGCCAGCGATTCGATCAAGCAGGGGGCTCCTAAGTCGGGGAAGGCTCTGATACCAACTTGTAACGCCCACGATGCGGCTATATCTCCCACGTGTCGAAGCACGACTTAGAGGCATAAACGCATTATAAGCAATGTCGCAAGTGAGGTAATCTTCACACAACCCATGTAATACATAAGGGAAAGAGATACATAGTTGGCTTACAATCGCCACTTCACACAATTACATGAATAAAGCATTACATCAACCAGATACAATCAAGGTCCGACTACGGAACCAAAATAAAAGAAGACTACCCCAAATACTACACAGATCCCCGATCGTCCCAACTGGGCTCCACTACTGATCAACTGAAAAAAACGGAACAACATAACAAACACGGTCTTCATCGAGATACTCCTTGAACTCGGTAGCGTCACCTGCACGGTTTCATCGGCACCTGCAAACTGGTTTTGGAAGTATTTGTGAGTCACGGGGACTCAGCAATCTCACACCCTCGCGATCAAGACTATTTAAGCTTATAGGTAGGGAAAAGGTATGTGAGGTGGAGCTGCAGCAAGCACAAGCATATATGGTGGCTAACATACGCGAATGAGAGCGAGAAGAGAAGGCAAAGCACGGTCGAGAAACTATGATCAAGAAGTGATCCTAGAACAACCTATGTTCAAGCATAACTCCAACACCGTGTTCACTTCCCGGACTCCGCCGGAAAGAGACCATCACGGCTACACACGCGGTTGATGCATTTTAATTAAGTTTAGCTGTCAAATTTTCTACAACCAGACATTAACAAATTCCCATCTGCCCATAACCGCGAGCACGACTTTCGAAAGTTCAAATCCCTGCAGGGGTGTCCCAACTTAGCCCATCACAAGCTCTCACGGTCAACGAAGGATATTCCTTCTCCCAAGACAACCCGATCAGACTCGGAATCCCGGTTACAAGACATTTTGACAATGGTAAAACAAGACCAGGAAAGCCACCCAGATGTGCCGACAAATCCCGATAGGAGCTGCACATATCTCGTTCTCAAGGCACAGCGGATAGGTCAAGCTACGAGTAAAACCAGCCCTCGAGTTGCCTCGAGGTGGCCCCGTAGGCTGCCCATTTCGGACCAACACTCAGAGGAGCACTGGCCCAGGGGGGGGGGGTGTTAAAATAAAGATGACCCTTGAGCCGGCCGACCCAAGGGAAAGAAAAGGCTAGGTGGAAAATGGTAAAACCAATGTTGGGCCTTGCTGGAGGAGTTTTATTCAAGGAGAACTGTCAAGGGGTTCCCATTATAACCCAACCGCGTAAGGAACGCAAAATCAAGGAACATAACAGCGGTATGACGGAAACTAGGGCGGCAAGAGTGGAACAAAACACCAGGCATAAGGCCGAGCCTTCCACCCTTTACCAAGTATATAGATGCATTAATTAAATAAGAGATATTGTGATATCCCAACAAAATATCCATGTTCCAACAAGGAACAGACTCCAATCTTCACCTGCAACTAACAACGCTATAAGAGGGGCTGAGCGAGCGGTAACATAACCAAACAACGGTTTGCTAGGATAAGGTGGTTAGAGGCTTGGCTTAACAATATGGGAGGCATGATAAGCAAGTGGTAGGTATCGCAGCATAGGCATAGCAAAAGAGCGAGCATCTAGCAAGCAAAGATAGAAGTGATTTCGAGGGTATGGTCATCTTGCCTGAGATCCCGCAAGGAAGAAGAACGAGTCCATGAAGAAGACAAACGGATGTAGATGAACGAATCCTCACAAACGCAACGTTATCGGAACCAACCCGAAGAAGCAACACCGGAAAGAAGCAAACAACATAGTAAACAACCAACACATGAACATGGCATGATGCACAATCAAGTATGATGCATGTCCAGTTTAATGATACATGGCATGGAAAAATGCGCAAACAAACCTACAAATTAAGTGGATCTCAATATGCAACAAGTTGCATATTGACGAAAACACCACATGACTTATTTAGTTCTCTCTCGTTTATGTACCCAACAATAATAAATGTTGATTAACATGGCAAGGGGTGAAGCAAATGAAAACTACATATCTAAACAAGTTTAAATGAGGCCGGAACAACAAACAACAAATCCGGAAACTCCTCATGTGCATGTTTTAAGGTTTGGCACTGTTCTGCCCTAAACACAATTTTAGAGTTGTTAAACATGCAAATCAATCTCACCATGTTAAACTAGGCATTTTCCCACCCCATTTACTGATGGGGAACGTAGTAATTTCAAAAAAAATTCTACGCACATGCAAGATCATGGTGATGCATAGCAACGAGAGGGGAGAGTGTTGTCCACGTACCCTCGTAGATCGTAAGCGGAAGCGTTAGCAAAACGCGGTTGATGTAGTCGTACGTCTTCACGATCCGACCGATCAAGTACCGAACGTACGGCACCTCCGAGTTCAGCACACGTTCAGCCCGATGACGTCCCTCGAACTCCGATCCAGCCGAGTGTTGAGGGAGAGTTTCGTTAGCACGATGGTGTGGTGACGATGTTGATGTTCTACCGACGCAGGGCTTCGCCTAAGCACCGCTATAGTATTATCGAGTTGGACTATGGTGGAGGGGGGCACCGCACACGGCTAAGAGACAATCAACTTGATCAACTTGTGTGTCTAGAGGTGCCCCCCTGCCCTTGTATATAAAGGAGCAAGGGGAGAGGTGGCCGGCCTAGGAGGAGGGCGTGCCAAGGGGGGAGTCCTACTCCCACCGGGAGTAGGACTCCTCCTTCCCTTGTTGGAGTAGGAGAGAAGGAAAGAGGGGGAGAGGAACAAGGAAAAGTGGGCTGCACCCCTTGTCCAATTCGGACCAGAGGGGGGGCGCGCGCCTCCTTCCTTTTGGCCTCTCTCCTCTATTCCCGTATGGCCCAATAAGGCCCATATACTCCCCGGCGAATTCCCGTAACTCTCCGATATTCCGAAAAATACCCGAATCACCCGAAACCTTTCCGATGTCCGAATATAGTCGTCCAATATATCGATTTTTATGTCTCGACCATTTCGAGACTCCTCGTCATGTCCCCGATCTCATCCGGGACTCCGAACTCCTTCGGTACATCAAAACTCATAAACTCATAATATAACTGTCATCGAAACCTTAATCGTGCGGACCCTACGGGTTCGAGAACAATGTAGACATGACCGAGACACGTCTCCGGTCAATAACCAATAGCGGAACCTGGATGCTCATATTGGCTCCCACATATTCTACGAAGATCTTTATCGGTCAGACCGCATAACAACATACGTTGTTCCCTTTGTCATCGGTATGTTACTTGCCCGAGATTTGATCGTCGGTATCTCAATACCTAGTTCAATCTCGTTACCGGCAAGTCTCTTTACTCGTTCCGTAATACATCATCCCGCAACTAACTCATTAGTTGCAATGCTTTCACGGCTTAAGTGATGTGCATTACCGAGAGGGCCTAGAGATACCTCTCCGACAGTAGGAGTGACAAATCCTAATCTCGAAATACACCAACCCAACAAGTACCTTCGAAGACACATGTAGAGCACCTTTATAATCACCCAGTTACGTTGTGACGTTTGGTAGCACACAAAGTGTTCCTCCGGTAAACGGGAGTTGCACAATCTCATAGTCATAGGAACATGTATAAGTTATGAAGAAAGCAATAGCAACAAACTAAACGATCAAGTGCTATGCTAACGGAATGGGTCAAGTCAATCACATCATTCTCCTAATGATGTGATCCCGTTAATCAAATGACAACTCATGTCTATGGTTAGGAACGTAACCATCTTTGATCAACGAGCTAGTCAAGTAGAGTCATACTAGTGACACTCTGTTTGTCTATGTATTCACATATGTATTGTGTTTCCGGTTAATACAATTCTAGCATGAATAATAAACATTTATCATGATATAAGGAAATAAATAATAACTTTATCATTGCCTCTATGGCATATTTCCTTCAGTCTCCCACTTGCACTAGAGTCAATAATCTAGTTCACATCACCATGTGATTTAATACCAATAGTTCACATCACCATGTGATTAACACCCGTAGTTCACATCGACATGTGACCAACACCCAAAGGGTTTACTAGAGTCAATAATCTAGTTCACATCGCTATGTGATTAACACCCAAAGAGTACTAAGGTGTGATCATGTTTTGCTTGTGAGAGAAGTTTAGTCAACTGGTCTGCCATATTCAGATCCGTACGTATTTTGCAAATTTCTATGTCAACAATGCTCTGCACAGAGCTACTCTAGCTAATTGCTCCCACTTTCAATATGTATCCAGATTGAGACTTAGAGTCATCTGGATTAGTGTCAAAACTTGCATCGACGTAACCCTTTACGACGAACCTTTTGTCACCTCCATAATCGAGGAACATATCCTTATTCCACTAAGGATAATTTTGACCAATGTCCAGTGATCTACTCCTAGATCACTATTGTACTCCCTTGCCAAACTCAGGGCAGGGTATACAATAGGTCTGGTGCACAGCATGGCATACTTTATAGAACCTATGGCTGAGGCATAGGGAATGACTTTCATTCTCTCTCTATCTTCTGCCGTGGTCGGGCTTTGAGTCTTACTCAACTTCACACCTTGTAACACAGACAAGAACTCCTTCTTTGACTGTTCCATTTTGAACTATTTCAAAATCTTGTCAAGGTATGTACTCATTGAAAAACTTATCAAGCGTCTTGATCTATCTCTATAGATCTTGATGCTCAATATGAAGCAGCTTCACCGAGGTCTTTCTTTGAAAAACTCCTTTCAAACACTCCTTTATGCTTTGCAGAATAATTCTACATTATCTCCGATCAACAATATGTCATTCACATATACTTATCAGAAATGCTGTAGTGCTCCCACTCACTTTCTTGTAAATACAGGCTTCACCGCAAGTCTGTATAAAACTATATGCTTTGATCAACTTATCAAAGCGTATATTCCAACTCTGAGATGCTTGCACCTGTCCATAGATGGATTGCTGGAGCTTGCATATTTTGTTAGCACCTTTAGGATTGACAAAATCTTCTGGTTGCATCATATACAACTCTTCTTTAATAGTTCCGTTAAGGAATGCAGTTTTGTTTATCCATTTGCCAGATTTCATAAAATGCGGCAATTGCTAACATGATTCGGATAGACTTAAGCATAGATACGAGTGAGAAACTCTCATCGTAGTCAACACCTTGAACTTGTCGAAAACCTTTTGCGACAATTCTAGCTTTCTAGATAGTAACACTACCATCAGCGTCCGTCTTCCTCTTGAAGATCCATTTAATCTCAATGACTCGCCGATCATTGGGCAAGTCAATCAAAGTCCATACTTTGTTCTCATACATGGATCTCATCTCAGATTTCATGGCCTCAAACCATTTCGCGGAATCCGGGCTCATCATCGCTTCCTCATAGTTCACAAGTTTGTCATGGTCTAGTAACATGACTTCCAAAACAGGATTACCGTACCACTCTGGTGCAGATCTCACTCTGGTTTACCTACGAGGTTCGGTAGTAACTTGATCTGAAGTTACATGATCATCATCATTAGCTTCCTCACTAATTGGTGTAGTAGTCACAAGAACAGATTTTTGTGATGAACTACTTTCCAATAAGGGAGCAGGTACAATTACCTCATCAAGTTCTACTTTCCTCCCACTCACTTCTTTCGAGAGAAACTCCTTCTCTAGAAAGGATCCATTCTCAGCAATGAATATCTTGCCTTCGGATCTGTGATAGAAGGTGTACCCAACATTTTCTTTTGGGTATCCTATGAAGATTTACTTCTCCGATTTGGGTTCGAGCTTATAAAGTTGAAACTTTTTCACATAAGCATCGCAGTCCCAAACTTTAAGAAACGACAGCTTAGGTTTCTCGCCAAACCACAGTTCATACGACGTCGTCTCAACGGATTTAGATGGTGCCCTATTTAACGTGAATGTAGCTGTCTCTAATGCATAGCCCCAAAACGATAGTGGTAATCGGTAAGAGACATCATAGATCGCAGCATATCTAATAAAGCACGGTTACGACGTTCGAACACACCATTACACTGTGGTGTTCCAGGTGGCGTGAGTAGTGAAACTATTTCACATTGTTTTAACTAAAGGCCAAACTCGTAACTCAAATATTTTACTTCTGGGATCATATCGTAGAAATTTTTATTTTTGTTACGATTATTCTCCACTTCACTCTGAAATTCTTTGAACTTTTCAAATATTTCAGACTTGTGTTTCATCAAGTAGATATACTCATATCTGCTCAAATCATCTGTGAAGATCAGAAAATAATGATACCTGCCGCGAGCCTCAATATTCATCGGACCACATACATCAGTATGTATGATCTCCAACAAATCTGTTGCTCGCTCCATTGTTCCGGAGAACGGAGTCTTAGTCATCTTGCCCATGAGACATGGTTCGCAAGCATCAACTAATTTATAATCAAGTGATTCCAAAAGCCCATCAGCATGGATTTTCTTCATGCGCTTTACACCAATATGACCTAAATGGCAGTGCCACAAATAAGTTGCACTATCATTATTAACTTTGCATCTTTTGGCTTCAATATTATGAAAATGTGTATTACCACGATCAAGATCCAACAAACCATTTTCATTGGGTGTATGGCCATAGATGGTTTTATTCATGTAAACAGAACAACAATTATTCTCTAACTTACATGAATAACCGTATTGCAATAAACATGATCCAATCATATTTATGCTTAACACAACACCAAATAACATTTATTTAGGTTCAACACTAATCCCGAAAGTATAGGGAGTGTGCGATGATGATCATATCAATCTTGGAACCACTTCCAACGCACATCGTCACTTCACCCTTAACTAGTCTCTGTTTATTTTGCAACTCCCGTTTCGAGTTACTACTCTTAGCAACTGAACCAGTATCAAATACCGAGGGGTTGCTATGAACACTAGTAAAATACACATCAATAATCTGTATATCAAATATACCTTTGTTCACTTTGCCATCCTTCTTATCCGCCAAATACTTGGGGTAGTTCCGCTTCCAGTGACCAGTCCCTTTGCAGTAGAAGCACTTAGTCTCAGGCTTAGGACCAGACTTGGGCTTCTTCACTTGAGCAGCAACTTGCTTGCCGTTCTTCGTAAAGTTCCCCTTCTTCCCTTTGCCCTTTTCTTGAAACTAGTGGTCTTGTCTACCATCAACACTTGATATTTTTCTTGATTTCTACCTTCGTCGATTTCAGCATTACGAAGAGCTTGGGAATCATTTCTATTATCCCTTGCATATTATAGTTCATCACAAAGTTCTACTAACTTGGTGATGGTGACTAGAGAATTCTGTCAATCACTATCTTATCTGGAAGATTAACTCCCACTTGATTCAAGCGATTGTAGTACCCAGACAATCTGAGCACATGCTCATTGTTTGAGCTATTCTCCTCCATCTTTTAGCTATAGAACTTGTTGGAGACTTCATATCTCTCAACTTGGGTATTTGCTTGAAATATTAACTTCAACTCCTGGAACATCCATATGATCCATGACGTTCAAAACGTCTTTGAAGTCCCGATTCTAAGCTGTTAAGCATGGTGCACTAAACTATCAAGTAGTCATCATATTGAGCTAGCCAAACGTTCATGACATCTGCATCTGCTCCTGCAATAGGTCTGTCACCTAGTGGTGCATTAAGGACATAATTCTTCTGTGCAGCAATGAGGATAAACCTCAGATCACGGATCCAATCCGCATCATTGCTACTAGCATCTTTCAACTTAGTTTTCTCTAGGAACATATCAAAAATAAAACAGGGGAGCTAAACGCGCGCTATTGATCTACAACATAGATATGCTAATACTATCAGGACTAAGTTCATGATAAATTTAAGTTCAATTAATCATATTACTTAAGAACTCCCACTTAGAAAGACATCCCTCTAATCTTCTAAGTGATCACATGATCCAAATCAACTAAACCATAACCGATCATCACGTGAAATGGAGTAGCTTTCAATGGTGAACATCACTATGTTGATCATATCTACTATATGATTCACGCTCGACCTTTCGGTCTCCAGTGTTCCGAGGCCATATCTGCATATGCTAGGCTCGTCAAGTTTAACCCGAGTATTTCTGCGTGTGTAAAACTGTCTTACACCCGTTGTAGATGGACGTAGAGCTTATCACACCCGATCATCACGTGGTGTCTCAGCACGAAGAACTTTGGCAACGGTGCATACTCAGGGAGAACACTTTTATCTTGAAATTTAGTGAGAGATCATCTTATAAAGCTACCGTCGAACTAAGCAAAATAAGATGCATAAAAGATGAACATCACATGCAATCAATATAAGTGATATGATATGGCCATCATCATCTTGTGCTTGTGATCTCCATCTCCGAAGCATCATCATGATCTCCATCGTCATCGGCATGACACCATGATCTCCATCATCTTGATCTATATCAATGTGTCATCACATGGTCATCTTGCCAACTATTGCTCCTGCAACTATTGCTATCGCATAGCGATAAAGTAAAGCAATTATTTGGCACTTGCATCTTATGCAATAGAGAGACAACCATAAGGCTTCTGCCAATTGCCTATAACTTCAACAAAACATGATCATCTCATACAACAACTTATATCTCATCACATCTTGACCATATCACATCACAACATGCCCTGCAAAAACAAGTTAGACGTCCTCTACTTTGTTGTTGCAAGTTTTAAGTGGCTGCTACGGGCTGAGCAAGAACCGTTCTTACCTACGCATCAAAACCACAACGATAGTTTGTCAAGTTGGTGCTATTTTAACCTTCGCAAGGACCGGGCGTAGCCACACTCGGTTCAACTAAAGTTGGAGAAACTGACACCCGCCAGCCACCTGTGTGCAAAGCACGTCGGTAGAACCAGTCTCGCATAAGCGTACGCGTAATGTCGGTCCGAGCCGGTTCATCCAACAATACCGCCGAACCAAAGTGTGACATGCTGGTAAACAGTATGACTTATATCGCCCACAACTCACTTGTGTTCTACTCGTGCACAACATCAACGCATAAAACCTAGGCTCTGATGCCACTGATGGGGAACGTAGTAATTTCAAAAATTTCCTACGCACATGCAAGATCATGGTGATGCATAGCAACGAGAGGGGAGAGTGTTGTCCACGTATCCTCGTAGACCGTAAGCGGAAGCGTTAGCACAACGCGGTTGATGTAGTCGTACGTCTTCACGATCCGACCGATCAAGTACCGAACGTACGGCACCTCCGAGTTCAGCACACGTTCAGCCCGATGACGTCCCTCGAACTCCGATCCAGCCGAGTGTTGAGGGAGAGTTTCATCAGCACGACGGCGTGGTGACGATGTTGATGTTCTACCGACGCAGGGCTTTGCCTAAGCATCGCTACAGTATTATCGAGTTGGACTATGGTGGAGGGGGGCACCGCACACGGCTAAGAGACAATCAACTTGATCAACTTGTGTGTCTAGAGGTGCCCCCCGCCCCTGTATATAAAGGAGCAAGGGGAGAGGTGGCCGGCCTAGGAGGAGGGCGTGCCAAGGGGGAGTCCTACTCCCACCGGGAGTAGGACTCCTCCTTCCCTTGTTGGAGTAGGAGAGAAGGAAAGAGGGGAGAGGAACAAGGAAAAGTGGGCTGCACCCCTTGTCCAATTCGGACCAGAGGGGGGGCGCGCGCCTCCTTCCTTTTGGCCTCTCCCCTCTATTCCCGTATGGCCCAATAAGGCCCATATACTCCCTGGCGAATTCCCGTAACTCTCCGGTATTCCGAAAAATACCCGAATCACCCGGAACCTTTCTGATGTCCGAATATAGTCGTCCAATATATCGATTTTTATGTCTCGACCATTTCGAGACTCCTCGTCATGTCCCCGATCTCATCCGGGACTCTGAACTCCTTCGGTACATCAAAACTCATAAACTCATAATATAACTGTCATCGAAACCTTAAGTGTGCGGACCCTACGGGTTCGAGAACAATGTAGACATGACCGAGACACGTCTCCGGTCAATAACCAATAGCGGAACCTGGATGCTCATACTGGCTCCCACATATTCTACGAAGATCTTTATCGGTCAGACCGCATAACAACATACATTGTTCCCTTTGTCATTATTATGTTACTTGCCCGAGATTTGATCGTCGGTATCTCAATACCTAGTTCAATCTCGTTACCGGCAAGTATCTTTACTCGTTCCGTAATACATCATCCCGCAACTAACTCATTAGTTGCAATGCTTGCAAGGCTTAAGTGATGTGCATTACCGAGAGGGCCCAGAGATACCTCTCCGACAGTCGGAGTGACAAATCCTAATCTTGAAATACGCCAACCCAACAAGTACCTTCGGAGACAGCTATAGAGCACCTTTATAATCACCCAGTTATGTTGTGACGTTTGGTAGCACACAAAGTGTTCATCCGGTAAACGGGAGTTGCATAATCTCATAGTCATAGGAACATGTATAAGTTATGAAGAAAGCAATAGCAACAAACTAAACGATCAAGTGCTATGCTAACGGAATTGGTCAAGTCAATCACATCATTCTCCTAATGATGTGATCCCGTTAATCAAATGACAACTCATGTCTATGGTTAGGAAACATAACCATCTTTGATCAACGAGCTAGTCAAGTAGAGGCATACTAGTGACACTCTGTTTGTCTATGTATTCACACATGTATTATGTTTCCGGTAATACAATTCTAGCATGAATAATAAACATTTATCATGATATAAGGAAATAAATAATAACTTTATCATTGCCTCTAGGGCATATTTCCTTCATTTACATATAAAGATTATTTAAAACCGAGTTACGGTTATTAAGTTATGAATTAAAGCATTTTAACATGGCATTAGAACAAATTTAATCAATCGGCATTTTAAACATTTCAAACATAGATGAAAATGACATATTATGAAACTAGATGAAAAACTAAGCATATTTCACATATAAATTGTTTTAATATGATGCACCGTTTGTGAGTTATTTAATGAATGATATATGAGGGCTTTTCTGTAAAACTGCAATCCTGCGGATAATAGCTAAAATCGCACAGACTAAAAAAAACACTACTGGGTTGAATCTGTAGGAGAGGCCCAGTAAGGCAATAGGCGCAACATAACTATCAGACGCAGATGCACAAAATAGTGGAGGGGCTGGGCTATGCTCACATCGGGCCATGGGCCGACAGTGGAGAAGTGGCTGGGCCAGATCTGACTGGAGAGGCCTGGGCCTTAGCGCTTGGCGGGATCTGGGCCTGGCATAGCTTCGGTCAACACAGGCGAAGGAAGGGCGCGTTCACTCGTGGTTGGGGCCGGTTCGATCAAACAAGCCATGGCTGTCTTGTTCGTCTGCTCGAAACAGAGGAAGCAGGGCGCGATGGCGGGGCTTGGCGAAGGTGCAGCGTCGGACTTGACGCGCAGAGGAGGCCAGCGGGAGGAAGAGCAGCTCGGTGCGGGACTTGGCAAGGGGCGACCTACGGGGCTTCGCCGGCGTCTGCACTCGCGGCAACAGGGCGACGCAGGCGCGGGAGTAGGGAGGCCGGTGGGACTTGCCGCAGCAGGACTGGCCGGAGGAGGAGCTTGCCGCACAGGGCTTCACGGGAGGGCGAAGGAGGACCAGACTTGTCCAGGCGGTAGGGGAGGCAGAGGCTGAAGGATCTGGAGCTCGGTGCCGGGCGTGAACTCGGCCATGGAGGTTGCGGCTGTATAGGTCGCCGAGCAGTGGACGGTAGAGCACAACGAGGAGGCCGGGAACAAGTTGGATGGTTGCGGGGGAGGTCCTGGATGCCGGAACTTGTGGCGATGGAGTAGTTCTTGGTGGTGGCTTGAGCATCAGGCGGGCACGGTCATGGAGCTTCTGCTCCGGCGAAGATCCGACGGGGCTGCTGTTCCACAAGAGCAAGAGAGGCCAGGGAGGGAGGGAGAGAAAGGTGGTGAAGCAAGGAGGCAGCGGACGGGCGGCGGGGCTCATCTGTTCTTCTCGTGGACGAGCTCCTGCTCGGGCACGAGCACGAGGCTGCGGCTAGAGGTGGCTCAGGGTGAGGTGCCACTGGATCAGATGGATGGATGGTTGCGGGTGGAATTTGGCGGCGACAAGGGGTTGGAGGAGGTGGCCGAGGGGATCAGGGAGGATCCCGATGTGGGATTTGGAAAGTGGCAGCGCGAGGGGGAAGGATGGGACAGACTCCCTGGATATTAGGGTTGGCCTAAATATATATAGCAATGAGATAAAGGGCTATTTGGACCCTCCAATTTAGATCGGACGGTCGAGATAAAAGGTTGGGGAGTCCAAATAAAGAAACAGAGACGTTTTGCAGGTATTCGGGGATGATCCGGACACAACGGTAGCGACAGTCCGAGTCGGGTCCGGGATAGCTTTCGGGCGCGCGCGCGAGGAGGGTCGCGGGCTGACGAGAGAGGTAAGGTAGGGCCTGGCGGTGAGTAGTGGACTGTATAGACGGTCTCGAGCTGAGAGAAGAGAAGAGAGAGAGCCCCGGCGACTGTTTCCGGAGACCGAAAACGTCCGACGTTAGACCGGGTATAATGCCGCTATAGTTTAACGGTTGGGCTATCAAACGAACTCCGAATGCGATGAAACTTGACAGGCGGTATATCTACACTGTAATAAGACCGCACGCCAACTTTCAACCCAACCTGAGAACATTTTCTGGCCACTTATAAAATACTATTTCGGACATGCCGCGGGTGCGTGCGAGTGTGACTGGGCTCAGAACGGACAACGGACGGAACTGGGGAACCCGGACGAATGCAAGTTTCTGAAAACATGATGATGCAATGCACATGATGGCATGATGAAATGCAACACGCAAGCAAATGACAAGGCAACAACAACGAATAACTGGAAGACACCTGGCACATCGGTCTCGGGGCGTCACACCAACTTTCCACCCATTCCGAGAACATTTTCCGGCCACTTATAAAATAATATTTTGGACATGCCGCGGCATGTGCAAGTGTGTTTGGGCTCAGAACAGACAATGGAGAGAACTGGGGGAACCCAAACGGATGCAAGTTTGAAAAACATGATGATGCAATGCGGATGATGACATGGAAAGATGCAACACGCAATGGAATGACAAGGCAACAACAACGAATAACTGGAAGACACCTGGCGCATCGGTCTCGGGGCATCACAACACTCCACCACTACGAGAGGATCTCGTCCCGAGGTCTAGGATGGCACCGGAGAGAAACAGAAGAGGAAGAGAAGAGGTAAAATTAAGTTGCTTCTTTGACAAATGAGTGAAACCAAAGAACCTTGCGAGGTTAAACAATTTCGAGAAAAGAATACAACGAAGATGAACGAGGTTGAAAACACTCCGTTAGAAAAGAGGAACAAGGAACATTACTAGAACCTTGTAGGTTGAATGACATAAGAAAAAGTGTTGCAATGGACAAGAAGTACATGCAAGCACTCATAGAAACGAGATGTACAAGGAACGATAAAGGTCAATTATGACAACACTCCGGTTAAACAAGATAGAGAAGGAATAAGAATGATATAATTTGGACAACACTCCGACTGTAAATGGAAGGAATTGAACATGAACTTGACAAGATGAGAGCATGCTTGATGAAATCAACAACACACTGCCTCTGGAACTATTGAAAGAATGGCACAAGGGGTAAAAAAGGATTTTGGACAGCTCTCCGGTTGAGAAGGGAGGCAAAACTAGATAAGATGAGAAAACTTGACTGAAGGACACGACGCTCCCATTGAATGGATAGACAAAGGAAAGAGCATGATCTTGGCAAAACGAGATGATAGGACAAAGAGAGCAACATCACAATGCCTCCAGAAGAAAGAATAGAATCTAGATTGATGGAACGAAAGAACGGAGAAGAAAAATGATAACTCCTCCCACAAATGAATTTGAAAGAAACATCCTTATGAAGAAGGCCTGGACGGAGTTGTAGAAAAATCAACAACGAAAAACAATAAGCTTGTTGTGGGCTTATGGAAAACTTCTCAAAATTGAGGCGAAACTCTGCCACTAACGGAAACGATAGATTGGATTGATATGAACAAGGAGACGAGAAACTTATTTCACTGAGAGGATAAATGAAGAACTTGGGTCATTTATAAGCACCATAATTAGCAACAATCCTTAGGGAAAGCTTTAGGTGAAATATAACCCAAGATACTTCCAATGAAGAGATTGATGGATTTAAAATACCTCATTCTTGACAACACGTGAATCGCGAAACAAGAATGGAAATTGTCAAGAAAAGATATAGCACCACCTCAAAAGATAAGGTAGAAAGAATCACACTTTGGAATGCATGATGAAGAATACTTGAACTCTTCAAAACAAGACATGCGTTGAGCACCATGTTTATTTTAGAGTATAGCTTGGCGCATCTTAACTCCGAGAGAAAATCTTGAAGAACAATTGAAGAATGAAAGAAAGCCTTGACGAACCACCAAGTTGAGCCATCGTGAGAACTCCGGTAATAAAAGGATTATCAAAAGAAGTGAAGGATGAAAAGAATAAGATTGAAGCCTTACAATGATTTAGATGGACCTTCGTGATGTTGAGAGCTTGGGACTCCCGGAAAAGAAAAGATGAAACAATTGAAACTGAGAATTTATTCATCATGAACAAACTTCGAAAAAGAAAAGATGAAGCATCTCAAACTGAGAATGTGATATGAAGGACAACTCCAGAGAGAAAGATGAATCACCTGGATGAACCGAGAATAATAATTATGTTATACGTAACCTTCACCAATTTAGATTGATGACAAGCAACGGATTTGGCATACTACTTATTCTCGTAGAAAGGATTAAGATAGATATAGCGCAAACTTGAGAAAAGTCTTCAACGATCCACCGGTGGGGTTTGGAAAGAACGAATGAATTGATATGATAAACGAAGGAAGAAGAATCTTGGAAGAACCACCGTAAGAATTGAAAATGAACGAAGAAAAGATAAAGAAATATCGGGAAGAATTAGAGAACGAATGAAGATAGTTGAGGGAATTTAGATACATGAGAACGAAGAGATCATGATCTGATTAGAGAAAACTTGAACGATGCACTGGTAAGATTTGTAGAACGAGAGCTGGAGGCTAGAATGAATAAATCTTTTGAAATGATAGGCTCTGGAGAATCAAACTGACAAAGGTTCCTGAAATGCCCCAGATGGTTGAAAAGAATTCTCACAATTGAAAACAATTATGAGAGGATGGCAACAAGCTAGAACCATGAATCTTGAAGAGAATGGAGCAAGATTTAAGGGAAACTATTCTTCGGTCTTCAAATGCAGAGAATGACAATGAGAAACACCACCATGAATTGTTATGGCACTATGGAAGGATTAAAAGAGGAAAGGTAGAGCCAAAGATGAAAAGGATTTGAAAGATCTTAGAGAAAGACATATGACTGATGACAATTCATACTTACGTCATACTTTGCAATGAATTTGAGAATAACACCAGGAAAATAGAAGAGTCAGGTAAGATCCTGGGAAAAGACCTGTGGGTTAGGGCCCACTCAAAGAAAAGCACCGTAGAACGATTACTTAAAAGGGAGATTGCACCGTTTGATTTAAATGGCTTGAATGAGCTAACATCCACAAAAGAACTTGAGCAAATTGAGAATGGAAACTTGAATCTTCTGAGAAATCTTCAGCACTCCGGAATAATTGAATAGCGAGAAGTGGATGATTAAGAGGTGCACCGGCATGAGAAAGCATTAGAACCGAGCAAAGGGTGTGATCGACAAAGCTTGAATTAAATCCACCGGAGAAGAAAACGAGTGAAGAGTGATGAACTTGAGGCTTCCTTAGTATCTTCATGAGAATCACCGGATAAGAATATTGACGGAAAAGAATGCAGAGGCTTCCCATCAATAAAAGGATATTTCATTAAGAAATCTGAATCCTTGAAGAAAAAGGGTGGGTGGGAGGGAAAACAAAGACAACTTGGGGACGGATGAAACGAACACCGTTGGGAAGACTTAGAGTTGATCTTGCGGATGTCGAAAATGATCGAATCCACTTGAAGAGAAACATGCCGGTTGAAAAAGGACTGACAAGACAATCTCGATTATCATGAAGGATTAGCATCCACATAGACATATGAGGACACTACTTAAGGAAGGTATGGAATCTACACTTGACTTCGAAGCAACTCGAATACCACAAAACAAAACAAAGAATTGGCTTGCAAAATAAGCCGGAACAAACATATGATAGAGATTTCGTCCAAAGTTTTCGTGGTGGGGCCCACACGGGCTCGATCGTACAGCACCATCATGTACAAGGTAGTGCACATGACATACGAAGCGTCCCTGAGTCAGCATAGCCAAGGACTCTTTAAGACACAATGATACCACTGTAAAACCAACCATGGATAGGCGGACCACTAGATGTCGAACCCCAATTTCATATCATACATCTGTCGGAAAGATATCCTAGGAGCTACTTGAATTTCCACTTATAAACTCCCGAAACTTTCTGGTTATGCAATCAGGTGTTGGGGATACGGGGGAAGCATAATATCTCACCCAAACTAACAATCCCTACATCCAGCTGTATCCATCCTTCAACACATAACCAAGAAACCTTCGGAAATCATTTACCTCAACCTTCGAAAAGCATCCGTTATACGAGTTATGGCAATACTCCCGAACTCCCGACCCGGTACTGGGTGGCATCGAGGTTATCTCACCAACAACTGCATAAAAGAGATTTCGATGTCGGCGAACTCAAGTAGTCTAGAACTGCAACGATAAAATTGTGATGACAACACCTCGGAGCTCAACTCCTCGAGACACTGCCACAACCCCTAAGTGTCAGGAGGCACCAAGAACAATGTTCTCGTCACAAAACCATCAGAACGATTCAAAGATACCCGCGTGATCCTAAAAAAATTTGTGAAATTTGAGGAGAGAAGAGTCAAAACTCTACGTTAGGAGGCCTCACCAGAGCGACGAAGGGACTGAGAAGTAAAAATAATCCTACTCTCCGATATATATAAACCTAAGACTGAAAACATTTTTCTAGACTCAACAACGTCAGCGATTCGATCAAGCAGGGGGCTCCTAAGTCGGGGATGGCTCTGATACCAACTTGTAACACCCACAATGCGACTATATCTCCCACGTGTCGGGGCACAACTTAGAGGCATAGCCGCATGGTAGGTTTGTCGCAAGAGGGGTAATCTTCACACAATCCCATGTACTGAATAAGAAAGGGATAAAGAGTTGGCTTACAATCGCCACTTCACACAAATATAAGTTAAACATACATCATCCAGAATACAATCAAGGTCCGACTACGAAACCAAAATAAAAAAGACAACCCCAAATGCTAGATCCCCGATCGCCCCAACTAGGCTCCACTACTGATCAACAGGAAAGGAAACATAATAGCGAGCACGATCTTCATCGAGCTCCCACTTGAGCTGGGTTGCGTCGCCTGCACTGGTATCATCGGCACCTGCAACTGTTTGGAAGTATCTGTGAGTCACGAGGACTTAGCAATCTCACACCCACGAGATCAAGACTATTTAAGCTTATGGGTAGGAAAGGGGTAGTGAGGTGGAGCTGCAGCAAGCACTAAGCATGTATGGTGGCTAACTTACGCAAATAAGAGCGAGAAGAGAAGCAACGCAGTGGTCGTGAAGCTAGCAATGATCAAGAAGTGATCCTGAAACTACTTACCTTCAAGCAGAACACAAGAACCATGTTCACTTCCTGGACTCCCCCGAGAAGAGACCATCACGGCTACACACACAGTTGATGCATTTTAATTAAGTTAAGTGTCAAGTTCTCTACAACCGGACATTAACAAATTCCCATCTGCCCATAACTGCGGGCACGGCTTTCGAAAGTTCAAACCCTGCAGAGGTGTCCCAACTTAGCCCATCACAAGCTCTCACGGTCAACGAAGGATATTCCTTCTCCCGGTAAGACCCGATCAGACTAGGAATCCCGGTTACCAGACATTTCGACAATGGTAAAATAAGACCAGCAAAGTCGCCTGATGTGCCAACAATCTCGATAGGAGCTGCACATAGCTCGTTCTCAGGGCAACACTGGATAGGTCAAGCTACGAGTAAAACCAGCCCTCGAGTTGCCCCGAGGTGGCCCTACAGGCTGCCTGGTACAGACCAACACCTATACAAGCACTGGCCCCGGGGGGGGGGGGGTTAAAATAAAGATGACCCTCGGGTTGGACGACCCAAGGGAAGGGTAGTAGGTTGTTAGGCAAATGTAAAACCAAGGTTGAGCCTTGCTGGAGGAGTTTTATTCAAAGCGAACCGTCAAGGGGTTCCCATAACACCCAACCGCGTAAGGAACGCAGAATCAAGGAACATAACACCGGTATGATGGAAACTAGGGCGGCAAGAGTGGAACAAAACACCAGGCATAAGGCCGAGCCTTCCACCCTTTACCAACTATATAGATGCATTAATTAAATAAGATATATTGTGATATCCCAACATATCTATGTTCCAACATGGAACAAACTTCAACTTCACCTACAACTAGCAACCCTCACAAACGCGACGTTATCGGAACTAACCCGAAGAAGAAACACCGGAAAGAAACAAACAACATAGTAAACAACCATCACATCAACATGTCATGATGCACAACCAAGTATGATGCATGCCCGGTTTAATGAGGCATGGCATGGCAAAGTGCACAAGCAAAACTACAAGTTAAGTGGAGCTCAATATGCAACGAGTTGCATATTGACGAAACACCACAACAATTATTTAGTTCTCTCCCGTTTAAGTACTCAACAATATTAAATGTTGGTTAGCATGGCAAGGGGTGAAACATATGAAAACTACCTATCTAGGCAAGTTTAAATGAGGCCGGAACAACAAGCAACAAGTCTGGAAAATCCTCATATGCATATATTAGGTTTGGTACTGATCTGCCCTAAGCATAATTTTAGAGTTCTTGAACATGCAATATGAGTGCACCATGTTAAACTATGCATTTTTCTACCCCATTTACTTATACAGTTTATTTAAATCTGAGCTACGGTTATTAAGTTATGAATTAAATCATTTTAACATGGCATTTGAAAAAAATTAAACAAACAACAATTTAAACATTTTAAACATGCATGAAAGTTGTATATTATGAAACTAGACAAGATTCTAAGCAAGTTTCATATATAAATTATTTAGATCCGATGCACAGTTGTGGAGTTATAATATGCATGAAGTCTAGGGGGCTTCTTGTAAAACTGGTTTCTCTAGAAAAAATTGCTAAAATCCCAGATCTAAAAAAACCATTATGAGCCGAAACTGGTCGGCTGGCCCAACATGATAAAAAGAAAAGAAAAGGTGGGGCGCTGGGGGTGGGCTCACCAAGTGGGCCTTGGCCCAGCTCGGCAAAGGAGGTAGAGGCAAGAGGTAGGCCTGCTGGAGCGTTGGGCCGGGGAAGCGGGCGAAGGACAGGCGTTGCTGGGCCTCAGCGCTCTTGTGGCCCAGGCGCGGGGACGATGCATGGGCATGGTCAACGCGCAGGGGATCGACTGGACTTAGCGCTGGGTCGTGCTTGTTCGTTTGATAGGGGAAACAGCGGCAGCAGCAGGTGAGGCCGGCGACGCTGGAGGAAGGCGACGACACCACGCATCGCAGGAGGTCCGAGGCGAGGCACTGGGGTACAGATCCGGCTGGACCTCAGCGTAGGTGGCCGTAGGCGGGTGGTTCCATGGCCGGTCCAAGAAGAAGCGGGCGACGAGGGACTTGGTGGGGTGACGGCTCCCTGGTGGCGAAGAACGGCTGCAGAGGTGGCTGGAACCGGACGAGAGGGCGGTGGGGAGGCGGGTCTCCAGGGCGACGGATCCGGCCGGCGTCGAGGAGCTCCGGGCGGCGCAGAAGCTTGCGGGCGAACGAGGCGAGGTAGAGGAAATCCCCTGGTGTCTCCGGCGACCCGGGGTCGGGGCGAGCAAGGGCTTGGCGTAGGGAGGCCCGACGGAGGCGAGGCGGCGCGGAGGACGCAACGTGACGACGACGAGGCAGGGGACCGGCGGAGATGGCTGGATCTGGTGTGGCTCGACCGATCCGAGGCGGCGTGGGTCGAGGGAGCGCCGGGGAAGGTCCCTGGAGGCGGGGCTTGGTCTGCCCCGGCGGGTCTGCTCGTGGACAAGCTCCGCTGGGAATTTCCTGCTCGGGCACTAGCATGGAGGGAGACGCGGGGCTACAGCTAGCTCCTGAGGGCGTGGACGATGATGCCTGCGGGCGATCGGACGCGTCCAAGAGGCAAGGGAGGAGGAGGCTGGGCGCTGGAAGACGGCCGCGGTCGAGGTGGAGGCGTGGGATGGCTGGTCAGATGCAGAAACATAGGAGGAGGTAGGTGGATTGGGAGGGATCCCGAGGTGGGTGGCGGCGGCTCGACGGGACAAGTCCCTTTATTTTAGGCTTTGTCCAAAATAGACTAGGAGTGGACTATATATATGGAAAATAGGGGAGTTGGATCTTCCGATCAAAATCCGACGGACAAGAATAAATATGCTAGGGAGTCCAAAAAATAAAATGATGATATTTTGGGGATGTTTGGGGATGATCCGGACCCAACGGTGACGACTGCCCGGGTCCGGGACAGCTTTCGGACGCGCGCGCGAGGAGGGCCGCGGGCTGACGAGAGAGGTTAGGTTGGACCTGGCGGTAGGTAGTGGAGTGTGTAGACGGTCTAGGGAGGAAAGAGAGAGAAAGCCCGACAATAGTTTTCGGAGACCGAAAACATCCGATGTTTGACCGGCTATATTGCCGCTATAGTTAATCATTGGGGCGTCAAACAAACTCCGAATGCGATGAAACTTGGCAGGCGACCTACTAACAACATAACAACACCGCATGCCAACTTTCAACTCATTCCGAGAACATTTTCCGGCCACTTATAAAATAATATTTCGGACATGCCGCGGGCGCTTGCGAGTGTGGTTGGGCTCAGAACGGACAACGGAGAGAACTGGGGGAACCCGGACGGATGCAAGTTTGAAAAACATGATGATGCAATGCGGATGATGACATGGCAAGATGCAACACGCAATCGAATGACAAGGCAACAACAGCGAATAACTGGAAGACACCTGGCGCGTTGGTCTCGGGGCGTCACATGCGAGGAGGGACCTCTAACTGTCGAAGACCAAATTGCCTCATAACCCTCTGCTGGGCCATCTCCTCGACGAAGACATCGAAGATGGTCTTAGATTTCGTCATTCAGTATTCACGATCTCTTGTAGCTCCGTGATCTTATGCGTGAAGGAAATATGCCCTAGAGGCAATAATAAAGTTGTTATTTATATTTTGTTATATCATGATAAATGTTCATTATTCATGCTAGAATTGTATTAACCGGAAACTTGATACATGTGTGGATACATAGACAAAACACGGTGTCCCTAGTAAGCCTCTACTAGACTAACTCATTAATCAAAGATGGTTAAGTTTCATAACCATAGACATGAAGGAAATATGCCCTAGAGGCAATAATAAAGTTGTTATTTATATTTCCTTATATCATGATAAATGTTTATTATTCATGCTAGAATTGTATTATCCGGAAACTTAGTATATGTGTGAATACATAGACAAACAGAATGTCACTAGTATGCCTCTACTTAACTAACTCGCTAATCAAAGATGGTCAAATTTCCTAACCATAGACATGAGTTGTCATTTGATGAATGAGATCAGATCATTAGAGAATGATGTGATTGACTTGACCCATCCGTTAGCTTAGCACTATGATCGTTTAGTTTATTGCTATTGCTTTCTCCATGACTTATACATGTTCCTATGACTATGAGATTATGCAACTCCCGAATACCGGAGGAACACTTAGTGTGCTATCAAACGTCACAACGTAACTGGGTGACTATAAAGATGCTCTACAGGTGTCTCCGATGGTGTTTGTTGAGTTGGCATAGATCGAGATTAGGATTTGTCACTCCGATTGTCGGAGAGGTATCTCTGGGCCCTCTCGGTAATGCACATCACTATAAGCCTTGCAAGTAATGTGACTAATGAGTTAGTTGCGGGATGTTGCATTACGGAACGAGTAAAGAGACTTGCCGGTAACGAGATTGAACTAGGTATTGAGATACCGACGATCGAATCTCGAGCAAGTAACATACCGATAAACAACAAGTAGCCATCTAAATGCATCAAGATAAATATGCTACAACACTCAAACATGACAACAAAATACATGGCAGGGATCCTCTCATGATGCTTGACAAAAGATAAACACTGAGCTACGGCTAATTCACTCATTAACAGGTTCAAACAAGCATGGCAAAAGTGCAAATGATAACAGGTTTCAGACTTAGTGAAATAACAACAAATCAGGAATTTATCATCAGGAAGCAATCTTTAGAGCATGAAAACTACATGCTACAGTTACATATCATGGCAAAGCAAGGCATGGAATGAAGATACTCTAAGCATATAACAAAAGTCCCTTAGTGACCTTGAGCCAAAAGGGATCAGAAAATATAATTGCAAGCATGCGAACATAGCAAAAACATAAACAGATTCAGACTTAGTGAAAAACTGGAGCATGCAAAACAGTTAACGAGTAGGCATGTTTACGAGCTCGATGCACTCACTACGAGGCATTGCATGACAAAATAAGCATACACCCATCAAGAAGACATGACATAGAAGCTAGACATGGCAAGAACAACAACATAGCATGCACGGATCAACAACAACAAGCTCAACAAAATCGCTAAACATGTTAACAATCTGCGAGGAACATTTTATAGCAAAAGTAGAGCTCGATTGACTCAAGCTATGGTGCTCCATAAATGCAAACAAAGACATCTATGGATAAAGCACCACAATATTAACAAAACATCCTTACTGATCATCCTCTAAAGAGGCACGGATCACTAGGAAACAACATGAACATATGGCATAAAAACAAATACAGGACAAGGACTTAGTGAAATTCTAAGTCCCTGAAATCAGCATCATTGAGTAAGCTACTTTGCATGCTTGGTCACCATGAAGATCACAAAAATACATGGCAAGCACCTCTGTAAATATGACATGGCATTCTTCAAAACACATGTAGAGCTCAGGATCATAGCATGCACACATTAATTATGGCAAAAATGACAAAAGGACATTTGCTGAAACAGATCTGCAACTTTCCTCAAATAGCCCTCTCCCACAACATTTCGGGCATCAATATTAGCTCAACTGAAAATGATGCAATGAGATGAAATGATGTACTCGTCGAGGCGAACATTTTGATATGCTACACGCACGAATCGGAGCTACGGGTGCAGAGTTACAACATGATGAAAAACACTCAAAATTACTGGGGTTAGGAGAAAAAGTCAACCCGGCTAGATCAGATCTAGGGTTTGTCCGGGGCACGCAATCCAAGGAGTGGCCGGAACTGTCATCGGGGATGTGGAAGATGGTGGCGGAGGGCGGTTCCGGCAACGGGGCGACGAGCGGCGTTGGCGGCGGCGCCAGGCGGTGAAGGGGGCGGCGCGGAAGTCGAGGCGCGGGCCGGTGAGGTCGGATGCGTGCAGCGGCGAGCAGGCGAGGCGGCGAGCGGTGGCGCTGGAGTGGCGGCGCCGGCGGCGACCTTGGACGGCGGCGGGGCGGCAGATCCGCGGCAGGGAGGAGCCGGCCGGCGCGCGGGATCCGGGCGGAGGTGGATCGGGCGAGGCGACGGGAGGCGATGGGCTCGCGGGGGCCCGGAGTGGGCTTCCCGGGCCGGCGGCGGGAGGAGTGCGGCGGCGACACGTGGCGGCCGGCGGTTGGCCACGGCGATGCGTCCGGCCGGGATCGGACGTGTCCGGCGCGGCGCGGGTGGATTTTTAGGGTTAGGGGGGAGAAGATCCGGGAATTGGAAATGGGGGTCTATTTATAGAGGTAGAGGGAGCTAGGAAGCTCCAAATGAGGTGCGGTTTGCGGCCACGCGATCGTGATCGAACGATCTAGATGGTGGAGGAGGTTTAGGTGGGTTTTGGGCCACTTTGGAAGGGTGTTGGGCTGCAACACACACGAGGCCTTTTCGGTCCCTCGGTTAACCGTTGGAGTATCAAACGAACTCCAAATGGCACGAAACTTGACAGGCGGTCTACCGGTAGTAAACCAAGGCTGCTTGGCAAGTATCGGTCCAATACGAAAACGTTTAACACCCACACACGAAAAGAGGTAGAAAGGACCACTGGAGGACATAGGAGCGCCGGAATGCAAAACGGACAACGGGGAAAATGCTCGGATGCATGAGACGAACACGTATGCAAATGCAATGTACATGATGACATGATATGAGATGCATGACAAAGACAACAACACACGGAGACAAAAAACCCGACAACGATGAAATAAAATAACTTAGTGCCGGAAACGGCAAGAGTTGGAGTACAGATAAGGTAAATTACATCCGGGGTGTTACACAAGCATGGCACGTGTATCTTCATCCAAATCACTAGCAGAAGAGTACTCACCATCTTCCCGCACAATGAATGTACGTTTATTTGGGCAGTCCCTCATCAAGTGCCCGCCACCTTTGCATATATGACACTTCATGTCCCTTGTGCGTCCAGACGAAGTGGTGGGTGCTTGAGAAATTGCTCTCGACGCCGCAGAGGATTGTGGAGCTGATTTTGAACTTATTGGGAGTGCACCATTGTTCGAGACATGTGGTGTTGCCTCGGTAGTGGTTCGGACAGTCGGAGAATGTGTCCAGGATGAGTGACGACCTGCAGAAAAGTTACCCCGTCCCTTGTTGTGTCGCCCTGTACTTCCCTTTCAGCTTTACAAGCAAAATGAAACAAACGAGTAATAGAATTGTACTCCTTATAGTCCAAGATATCCTGAATATCACGATTCAAACCACCTAAAAATCTTGCCATCATAGCATCGTCGGTTTCAACTAATCCACATCGCACTAAGCCAGTTTGTAATTCTTGATAATAATCCTCTACAGAGCTACTACCTTGTTTTAAACGTTGCAATTCATTCAGTTTGTCACGAGCATAATATGAAGGAACATAACGTCGTCGCATAGCTCGTTTTAAAGCATCCCAAGTAGCAGGTATATTATTTGCATTAATACGACAATATTCACTCCACCACATGGAAGCAAAGTTTGTAAATTCACTAGTGGCTGCCCTAACTCTTTGGTTCTCAGGAATATCATGACATGCAAATTTTTGTTCAACAGAAAGTTCCCAGTCAAGATAAACATCTGGATTATATTTACCATTGAAAGTAGGCATAGTAAATTTGATTTTGGCACTAGAGTGTTCATAATCTCTAACATCATACCTGGGTTGACCTCGTGCCACACCGTGACGGTTGAAATGTAGTTGTCGATGAGCACGGTCATTGTGGTGGTTGACCATTTGGTCGTCTTCGGTGTCACCAGAATAATCCTCGTAGTCGTCCCCATGTTGCTCGACGCGGGGAGGAATTTGTTGGTGCTGGTTTATGGTGGCGGCATCAGTGGCAGTAGCTGGGTGTTGTGGATGACCCATGGGCACACGCCGAGCTTGCGAAATAGCGGCAACACCCGCGGAGTTGCGAGGATCAACGTTGGTGGTGACGTGGGGTGCAGCCTGCAACTCATCCAGACGTGACAAGATGTCCTGTAGATGTGTGTTGGCAACACCCTGTGCATCCTCTATGGCCTTGAGCCTCTCTTCGGCCACAATTTGAGCACCCTCAAGTTGGGCGAGACGCTCGCTGGTGACTTTCACATCCGCGGTGAGACCCTCAAGTGTGGGTTGATCCTGTGCCATTGTTAGCAAAAGAGAAAAACACAATGTATAAACCCTATCAACTAGTAGGTTGTGGTGGAGAGAAAAAAATCGCTCACACTAAAGCTTAGTATCAAATTCTTACTTGTTCTTACCAATGCAACATGTGGTGATCGGCGCGTTGGTGTTGGCTTCAAACGATCGATGAAGATTGGTTGGAGCGATAACCAGGAATCAGTAGAGCTGTGACCTGTACTTATTGGTAGGAAAAAGTGTAGCTTGGAAAAGGCTTCTCAACTCACAATATTGGTGGCACAATTTAGCAAAAAGTAATGCAAGTTGAATAATTGCTCAAACTCCTAACTAGTGGTGGCAGTCGACTGGTAAGAGACAAAACAATCTAAGGCTAGATACTGAGTCAAATGAGTGGAATTGGTGGCAAAAAATGACATGGCAGCTCTAATAAGCTAGATATAATCGAGAGATACACATATATAATGTCTCGAAAACTGATGACAAATGAGTGATGATCAAGCCCTGTAGCAGCAAAAAGATTGTCCAGAATACAAAATATCAGCTCAAAACAGATACTAGCCGGCCTGATTTTTGTTTCACTTTTTTTTGCTTTCTTTTTTCCTTTTTTTCCCTTTTTCTTTGTCTTTTTTTGCTTTTTTTTACAGGCCGGTTACTAGCAAACAATATAAAGAAGCACAGAACGAGACACAACTCGGCTGCTACTAGTGTCGGAGGGTGTGCTGAAAAGGCAAACCATGTATTAATCAAAAGAAAAACAAGTCAGAACTTGTGTGGTGATGGCCTGATGGAACGTGTGCTACATGCATGCAATACCGTGGTGTGAGGGAACAACGACGCCGAGAGGCAAACAGGGTATTTGCTTTCAATGTCTGTGGTACAGCAGAAATAGTTGGCAGCACTGTACGCTGGGTGGATACTGCATGCAGCAAAATCGGTGGTAGATTTGCGTGGCAAGTGGACCACGCGGAATAACAAAAAAAAGGCGATACGCGGTAGGCGAACACATGGAGCAGTATATGATGAATACGTAACTGATGAAGATCGGATCTGAATTTGTTTTTCCGATGAACAACCAACTCGAGGCACGAAATTGGCGGCGGAAAATATTGTGGACAAAAACAAAGTTTGATCTAGTAGATAATATTCTCTCGGACTAATCTAGACCAGCACTAGTATTAGATGAATGCAACCAAAAATTCAACTAACAAATACTAGATGCAAAAATTGCTAAAGGCTAAAAAGATAGGTGCAGCGGATGAACTAATCTAATTTTTTTTGGCTTTTTTTGGGTTATAGGAAAGAAAATAACTAATCTAATAATGTAAATCTCTCACCGATGAAGCTGAAAACTGATACCACTTGATGTGAATTGGGACCCGATCTTTAGATGAGAGAGAGATAACAACGATTTTTGGTGGGACTTGACCCTCACGATTCGGCTACCAACCGTACAGGGAGAACCGTACATGACTGATATCCACGGCAATCGTTGAACCAACTCCACGGCGTTATAGACCGAGCCAACGGCGTGATCGACCTATCCACGAAGGATTTTTCCTGCAAGCAAATCGAAGAACATGCAAGAATAGCCAAGCAATCTCAAAATTGCGAATATGCTAGATGGGATTAATCTCACAAGATGGGGTTTCGATAGAATGTCTTGACGGTCGCACTAGGCGCTACGAGCGAAGACAAATAAAAGTAGCAATATAGCTAAACTTCTCTAAACAAAACCCGAGTCTAAACCTAACAGATGGCGTATATTTATTAGTACGTCGACGTGTTCCGCTCGGACTACTGGTCAAAGGAAGTTGTCCACGGGTCGGTTGGCAGGCCAAGCCGCATGCCTTCTTGAGAGTTGGCGCGTGAGTAGACTTGGCGCAGCCCAAAGTGCCATGGCCCACGTGGCTGATACTGATCTTTGGATTCAAAGCAAAAGTCCTTTGGTCCTCTTGCACTGCACGTGACATCGTGGATGGATGGTATGGAGTGGATGGTTCGGTGAGCATGCATGCATGCACGGAAGATGGAGCGCATGCATGCAAGGATTACTTCATTTGGTTGTAAAACATAGTAGTCCCTCGCTTCCTTCATTCTTTTATTTCTGAGTACAAATAAATCACAACATGAGTGTACTATCATATTTCTATTAGTTAAATAATATATCCAAAAGAACGAAACTACCTGGTTAATAAATTGCCGTGTAATATTCGTAGATGTTCCAAATATAGCTATGTCCACATCAAGTAGACACAAAAACAAAATTCGAGAATAATGTTCCTATGAGCTACTAGGATGTGGTTGTAAAGTGCTCACAGTAAATCAAGTATCAATATCTTACAAGTTCTCACCATGCGGCAGGTGGTGATAGGCAACCAGCGATGTCAAATAACTCCGAAGATTGTGTAAATCAATTGCCAGGGGAACGTACGTATACACGGTGTAGAAATATGTGGAGCTGGGTTGACTATATATGGTAGCAAAATATTAGCAATAATCAATCCAGAGATGCAATGTTGAATAAACGCTCAACGACGGTACTGTGCTGGTCCTAGGCTAGACCAAACTAGAGACGCGAGCCTAGAACACTAATGAGGTCACGTCATAGCACAACTAGCATCAATGAAGGATACTAAGTAGCTCTGGACAGCAAGATATAAGTGAAGATCAAAACGGCAGTAAAGATAATGATGTGAAACAACAACCAAGCAGGATATATCAACAACTTTATCTCCAACTTTCCTCTGGAAAAGTTTGTGCCAATTTTTTGATAATTTTTTTCAAGAATGGTTTTGACTCAAGCTTTCAAACACAAAAGGAATCACTCAATTCCGAGTTGATTTGAGGAGTCAAAAAATTCTAAAACTGGTCTGAAAAACTGGAATAAGCTGTGTTCGTGAACTTCGAAGGGCAAAAAGACCTATTTAGAAGCCTATTTTGAGGTGCCAAATATAGAAGAAGCTTCTACAACTATTTAGATGCGGCTCGTCGCTAGCTTTCATTTGAGTACTCGCGGAGCCAAAACGGACTTCGTATGAGGAAGTTATGCCTGTTTTACTGAACAGTGCACAAAACAGATTCCAATCCGAATTCAACTACGAGATTAAGTCTAGATAGATCCGGATTTTGTTTTTTTTCTTCTCTTTTTTTTCCTCACACTTTTTTCTTTCTCTCCTTTTTTCTGACTTTTTTTTAACTTTTTCTCTCTCTTTTTTTTCTGCCTTTTTTTCTCTCTCCCTCTTTCCAAGACAAATTAGATAAGATGCAGATTGGATCTAGCGAAGATGTGAACGACCTTGACTATGATTGTGACAATGAACAATGGGTAGCACGTGGTGGAAATTGATGGATGGGTGGTGGATAGCATATGGGATAACGATGCAGCGGCGACATGACTAATGTGAACAGAACTTGAAACTCTAAACGAACTACACACTAAGACTAGCAACTCGATACGACGATGCAACCGATAATTCAACTATGCAAGCAATGAAAACAAAATTGCAAAGGCTCAGACGGGCTTGGACAAAGGATGAATAGATCTAACTTTTTTTTGTGGCCTTTTCTTGGACAATAGGTAAGAAAATAAATCTAATCTAGGAAAAACTGGAAATTCTCACTGAGCAACCTGAAAACTGATAACACTTGATAGAGGCGAGGGTGTCCCGATCTTTCGATGAGATGATAACTATTGATTTGGTGGAGACGACTTTGACGATCCGACTACAAACGCGCAATGACGTAGCGCCTTAGCAATCGCTAAACCAACTCCGAGAGGTTATTGACCACGTCGGAGCACAATCAACCTGACCTCGAAGGTCTATTCCTGCATGCAATCGAAGAACGAGCAAGAATATGATAAAGCGATCTAAATATTGTGAATATAGATGAAGTATTGATAAAGGTGGGGATCCGTAAGCAGTCTTGGTCGGGTCGTTGGACACAAACGAAGTACACGAAGTTGCAATGGCTAACTTTTAACTAAACAAGTCCCAAGAAAAAAGCTACTAGATGGATCTACTAATATAGGAGCAAGGGGTGGCGACCAAGGAGGTGGGAGGACGTCCTAAGGCAGCCTATGGGGTGCCCCCTGCCCCTGTATATAAAGGATCAAGGGGGAGGAGGTGCGACCAGGCAAGGGGCGCGCCAGGAGGAGTCCTACTCCCACCAGGAGTAGGACTCCCCCCTTTCCATGTTGGACTAGGACTTGGGGGGGGGGAAGGAGAGAGAGAGGGGAAAGGAAAGGGGGGCGCCGCCCCCCTCCTTGTACAATTCGGACTTGGGGGGGGGAGGGGCATGCGGCTGCCCCTTGGCCTCCTCTCTACTTCCTCCACTAGGCCCATTAAGGCCCATTAGGTTACGGGGGGGGGGGGTTTCCGGTAACCTCCCGGTACTCCGGTGAAATGCCGATTTCACCCGGAACACTTCCGATGTCCAAACATAGGCTTCCAATATATCAATCTTCATGTCTCGACCATTTCGAGACTCCTCGTCATGTCCGTGATCACATCTGGGATTTCGAACAACCTTCGGTACATCAAAACATATAAACTCATAATGAAACTGTCATCATAACGTTAAGCTTGCGAACCCTACGGGTTCGAGAACAATGTAGACATGACCGAGACACGTCTCCAGTCAATAACCAATAGCAGAACCTGGATGCTCATATTGGCTCCTACATATTCTACGAAGATCTTTACCGGTCATACTGCATAACAACATACGTTGTTCCCCTTGTCATCGGTATGTTACTTGCCCGAGATTCGATCGTTGGTATCTTAATACCTAGTTCAATCTTGTTACCGGCCAGTCTCTTTACTCATTATGTAATACATCATCCCGCAAATAACTCATTAGCTGCAATGCTTGCAAGGCTTAAGTGATGTGCATTACCGAGAGGGCCCAGAGATACCTCTCCGACAATCGGAGTGACAAATCCTAATCTCGAAATACGCCAACCCAACAAGTACCTTCGGAGACACCTGTAGAGCACCTTTATAATCACCCAGTTACGTTGTGATGTTTGGTAGCACACAAAGTGTTCCTCCGGTAAACGGGAGTTGCACAATCTCATAGTCATAGGAACATGTATAAGTCATGAAGAAAGCAACAACAACAAACTAAACGATCAAGTGCTATGCTAACGGAATGGGTCAAGTCAATCACATCATTCTCCTAATGATGTGATCCCATTAATCAAATGACAACTCATGTCTATGGTTAGGAAACATAACCATCTTTGATCAACGAGCTAGTCAAGTAGAGGCATACTAGTGCCACTCTGTTTGTCTATTTATTCACACATGTATTATGTTTCCGGTTAATACAATTCTAGCATGAATAATAATAATTTATCATGATATAAGGAAATATATAATAACTTTAGTATTGCCTCTAGGGCACATTTCCTTCACATGGGCCCAAGTGGAGGTGGTGCAACACCTTTGGACTTGTTGTTTGACTCTGATTCTGCTGCAGCGTCAGATTGTTTCGTCGATATCTCAATGCTCCGGACGAATTTGAAGGTGATTCCAATTGGGTTGGAAAGAGCACGAAATCTACTTTCCAACAAAAAATCACCCAATTTGGAGTCCGTATGAAAAAGTTGTTGACGTTTTGAGTCAGGTATGTCTGTGCAGTCCGAATCTGAATCTAGAAAGTGAGAGACTTGGACTCTATCTTCTCTTGGACCAAAAGTGACGTGAGAGGACTTTTTGAACAGAACCTAAACTTCTCCTTTTCCCTTATCTTCATATGTGGATTGTACAAATGTCCCATACACTTACAATTAGACAAAACACAAAAGTGTGTGAAGTATTTTTGTTCTAGATAACATAAATAGATTATTGAATAGTTTGCACTAGAAATCACCTGACAAATATGCATGTATGCAATATTTTTGGTCGTATCCAAGGTAGTCATGTCCTCATCATTCCCCCTACTTGAAAACAAAGCCGTCCTCGGCGTTGCTTAATCTGAAATGTGCCTAACAAAAGAGACAAGGTGTACATGTTGTATATGTTTATGTCATCCATTTTTTACTTCCCTTGATTTTTGCACATATGACACATGTATACATGAGTAACTTTCATAGTTCATAAAATCTAAAGCCAAAAACTTATCACAAGAAGTAGAAGGCATGAAAATATTGCAACTCAGTTTGCACATATAAGTGAAGCTCTTATTCATTTCAAAAAATTGACAATGTTCATCATTAAACCATCCCAACATTGGTGAATAAACCTTACTTGCATCAAATTTACATGCTACAACATGCTTAAATAAGCAATCATGCAATAAGTCATTCGACATAGAATTATCACCAAGATTAGAGGCCATATCAAAATGATTAAACATTGGTTCTTTTGCATCAACAGTAAATTCAATGGGTGCACTCAAATTTGTTGAAATTTCAGTTATTTGATCACATGACGCATTCATGACAGTAACAAGATTCTCTAAAATAGGTGGTGTGCTCAAATCAACAGGTAACTCAACACATGATGCATTCAAGTTAACTAGGCATGCATCATTCTCATGTGAAGTTATATCATCAATACCTTTATTATTACCTTGTCGCAAAGACGTAGCTGATGTAGGTACGGACGTTGACAATGTACCATACTCTTGAGATGATGTCGCGCTCACAATCCGAGGTGGGGCTGCGCTAGTAGGTGCATCGGTGGAGGAACCAACCGGCGGTGATGAGCATGAACTGGAATAGTAGTTGTTGTTGTCACCCAATGCATCCTCCTGTATCTGTCTCTCAAAGGTACAAGCACGAACATACATACCAGTAATGCAACGAGGAATATACTAAAATCTTTCCTGAATATCATGATTCAAACCACCAAAAAATCTATTCATTCTATCATCCTCAGATTCTTCTATGTCACAATGATGCATATAAGATTTGAACTCTTGGTAGTAAGCATGAATAGTGTTGTTGCCTTGTTTAAATTGTTCAAATTTGCGAAGCAATTCACGACGATAGTAAGGAGGGAAAAATTGTTGTCTCAATACATATTTCAAATATTTCCAAGTTGTGGGTTGGTTATCAATGTTTTTCTTACAATGCACACTCCACCAAACAGAAGTGAAACCAGTAAATGCTCTAGTGGCAGCTCGCACTCGCTCAAGTTCAGAAAAGTCATGGTGACTAAAAACTTGTTCTACTTCAAGCTCCTGATACAGACACCACAAGTACTCTTGTGGTTCCTTCATTACTGCCAAGTAAAATATTTTCTAGGCGAGAGTCTGGCTATGGAAAAACGATGCAGAAGTATGTGATTCCGGCTCTACGTCAAAGGAGGGTGTCACATTCAACAAATCAAAGAGGTATATTAGGCTCCCTGCCTTCACGTACTATCCAAGGCATGCAAAAGCTAGCATTCAGGGATCCAGGTATCACCAGGATTGTAATTGAAGAGATGCCAGCTAATTTAATCCCTTCGGATGAAGTGGAGCCTTGCTTTAGAACCCCAAGCAACTACTACAAGTTTAGCCAGAAAAGCAAGCTTACGTGAAGGTCTCCTAGTTTTATTATGATGTATTTTTTTATCCTGTTGAGTGTTTTCTTGTATTTCATTGAGTCCCATCAATGTCGTGATGTGAGTCGGGCATAGCCCAAGTTGCCTGCGTGCATCTATAAATAAAGGTCATATGGCCATGAAAAAGGGAGGTTTTTTAGTTTTGAAGGAAATACTCAGAAAACGCATCTGATGGATGCGCCACATTTGTGCTCTTGCGTCCCTCGTTAGGGTTTGATATTGCATCGTGTTTCGGCGGCGTTGATCGTCAAGACACAAGCTCCGTTTTGGTTCTAGCAATTCTACAAGGGTCAATCCACTCTGCATTCTTTTTCCCTCTAGTTCTACTAGTTCACGGTCTCCGTCTGTCTAAGTACTCCGTCGCCGTCGCCGTCGCCGCCGCTAATCACCATTAGCTTAATCCCTCCATTTATCCTAGTACTACTACACCACGTCTGTACTTCTGATTCATCCACTATATTACATCTAGCTACTACATACGCCTGCAAGCATATCCTATCATCTGTTGTTTTACGTTCCTTGCTACCAACCCTAGTGCTACCTGTCTGTGCGTGCGGTGAAAGATCGGGCCACCCAAAAAATCATCTCAACGCTACTTGAGGCATATCAGCTCCCAAGCTAGATAAATAGCAGGATTAAATCTACCCTCAAAGGACGGTAAAAAAGATAACCTGACCATGTGCTTGTGTGTGTTGTCCCAACTCTCATGATGGTGAAGATGTGTCCGTCGTCCAAGAACTTCTATCTCCGGAACCCGTCATGATTAGTAGACACAAGAAACAAAATTCGAGAATAATGTTCCTATGAGCTACTAGGATGTGGTTGTAAAGTGCTCACAGTAAAGCAAATATCAATATCTTACAAGTTCTTACCATGCGGCAGGTGGTGACAGGCAACCAGCGGTGTCAAATAACTCCGAAGATTGTGTAAATGATAGAGGCGAAGGTGTCCCGATCTTTCGATGAGATGATAACTATCGATTTGGTGGAGACGACTTTGATGATCCGACTACATACGTGCACGACGTTCCGCCTTAGCAATCGCTAAACCAATCTCCTGAGGTTACTAACGATGCCAGAAGCACGGTCAGCCTGACCACGAAGGTGTATTCCTGCAAGCAATCGAAGAACGAGCAAGAATATGATAAAGCAATCTGAATATTGCGAATATATATGAAGTATAGATAATGGTGGGAATCCGTAAGCGGTCTCGGTCTGGTCGTTGGACACAAACGAAGTACACGAAGTTGCAATGGCTAAATTTTAACTAAACAAATCCCAAGGAAAAAGCTAGTAGATGGATCTACTTATATAGGAGCAATGGGTGGCGGCCAAGGAGGTGGAAGGACGTCCCAAGGCAGCCTAAAACTAACCCTAGGTCGTACAAGGCTCATGGGCCCAAGTGGATGTGGTGCAACACTTTTGGACTTGTTGTTTGACTCGGATTCTGCTGAAGCGTCAGATTGTTTGGTCGATATCTCAATGCTCCGGACGAATTTGAAGGTGATTCCAATTGGGTAGGAAAGAGCACGAAATCTACTTTCCAACAAAAAAATCACCCAATTTGGAGTCCGTATGAAAAAGTTGTTGACGTTTTGAGTAACGTATGTCTGTGCAGTCCGAATCTGAATACAGAATGTGAGAGATTTGGACTGTATCTTCTCTTGGCCCAAAAGTGACGTGAGAGGACTTTTTGAACAAAACCTAAACTTCTCCTTTTCCCTTATCTTCATATGTGGATTGTACAAATGTCCCATACACCTACAATTAGGCAAAACACAAAAGTGTGTGAAGTATTTTTGTTCTAGATAACATAAATAGATTATTGAATAGTTTGCACTAGAAATCACCTGACAAATATGCATGTATGCAATATTTTTGGTCGTACACAAGGTAGTCATGTCCTCATCATCCCCCCTTCTTGAAAACAAAGCCGTCCTCGGCGTTGCTTAATCTGAAATGTGGCTAACAAAAGAGACAAGGTGTACATGTTGTATATGTATATGTCATCCATTTTTACTTCCCTTGATTTTTGCACATATGACACATGTATACATGAGTAACTTTCATAGTTCATAAAATCTTAAGCCAAAAAATTATCACAAGAAGTAGAAGGCATGAAAATATTGCAACTTAGTTTGCACATATAAGTGAAGCTCTTATTCATTTCAAAAGATTGACAATGTTCATCATTAAACCATCCCAACATTGGTGAATAAACCTTACTTGCATCAAATTTACATGCTACAACATGCTTAAATAAGCAAACATGCAATAAGTCATTCAACATAGAATCATCACCAAGATTAGAGGCCATATCAAAATGATTAAACATTGGTTCTTTTGCATCAACATTTAATTCAATGGGTGAACTCAAATTTGTTGACATTTCAGTTATTTGATCACATGACGCATTCATGTCAGTAACAAGATTCTCTAAAATAGGTGGTGTGCTCAAATCAACATGTAACTCAACACATGATGCATTCAAGTTAACTAGGCATGCATCATTCTCATGTGAAGTTATATCATCAATAGCTTTATTATTACCTTGTCGCAAAGACGTAGCTGATGTAGGTACGGACGTTGACAATGTACCATACTCTTGAGATGATGTCGCGCTCACAATCCGAGGTGGGGCTGCTCTAGTAGGTGCATCCGTGAAGGAACCAACCGACGGTGATGAGCATGAACTGGAATAGTAGTTGTTGTTGTCACCCAATGCATCCTCCTGTATCTGTCTCTCAAAGGTACAAGCACGAACATACATACCAGTAATGCAACGAGGAATATACTGAAATCTTGCCTGAATATCATGATTCAAACCACCAAAAAATCTATTCATTCTATCATCCTCAGATTCTTCTATGTCACAATGATGCATATAAGATTTGAACTCTTGGTAGTAAGCATGAATAGTGTTGTTGCCTTGTTTAATTTGTTCAAATTTGCGAAGCAATTCACGACGATAGTAAGGAGGGAAAAATTGTTGTCTCAATACATATTTCAAATCTTTCCAAGTTGTGGGTTGGTTATCAATGTTTTTCTTACAATGCACACTCCACCAAACAGAAGTGAAACCAGTAAATGCTCTAGTGGCAGCTCGCACTCGCTCAAGTTCAGAAAAGTCATGGTGACTAAAAACTTGTTCTACTTCAAGCTCCTGATACAGACACCGCAAGTACTCTTGTGGTTCCTTCATTACTGCCAAGTAAAATATTTTCTAGGCGAGAGGCTGGCTATGGAAAAACGATGCAGAAGTATGTGATTCCAGCTCTACGTCAAAGGAGGGTGTCGCATTCAACAAATCAAAGAGGTATATTAGGCTCCCTGCCTTCATGTACTATCCAAGGCATGCAAAAGCCAGCATTCAGGGATCCAAGTATCACCAGGATTGTAATTGAAGAGATGCCAGCTAATTTAATCCCTTCGGATGAAGTGGAGCCTTGCTTTAGAACCCCAAGCAACTACTACAAGTTTAGCCAGAAAAGCAAGCTTACGTGAAGGTCTCCTAGTTTTATTATGATGTATTTTTTATCCCGTTGAGTGTTTTCTTGTATTTTCATTGAGTACCGTCCGTGTCGTGATGTGAGTCTGTAGCGACCCGACCCGAATGGATCAAGTCTCCGTGCTTAAGTGTCATCCCTGGATCGGTATGCTGACACACACAGTACTCGAGGATTTATAACAGAGGTAAATCACATGTATAAGTAACGTAAAATACTATTACCTCAATCCAAATAGCGGAAGTAACAAGGTTGTGGATTCCCATCAACACCAATGGCAAAGTTGAGTGTAGAAATCGTAACCCTAACGTATCACTTACTCGTCGTAAGATTCCTGCAACATGAGACGTTGCAGCCACAAAGGGTCAGTACATTGAATGTACTGGCAAATTCACACCATAGAGAGAAATGATGAACAATGGCTATCACTACATGCATATTTGGCTGGTGGAAAAGCTCTATGGTTATAGTTTTGCGTAAAGCCAATTTTTCCCTACTACAAAGGAATAAATTTTAGTTAACTATCATGGTGGTTGTTGAACATTGAGAATGGTTGACAACATTCTCAATCCCAATTAAGTAACATCATTATACCCAACAAAATTATTTAAAGTCACATGATGAGATTCAGATGATAATCCAGGTACTAGATACTCAAGTTGTCCATAACCGGGGACACGGCTAATCATGATTAGTTTATACACTCTGCAGAGGTTTGCGCACTTTTCCCCACAAGACCCGATCTCCTCCGTTGGATTTCTCGCACTACATGGTGCTTGAGAAACGGATGACCGAGACATAGTCTTTCAGAAGCGTTTGCACCTTACGATGGGTAGACCGTACCACCTACTACCCCTACATCTGCTAGTCTACCACTGTAAGAGTTCACACGACTTAATCAACTATGCTAGAGCCCATAATAGCTTGTGGCTGCACACGGAAGTTTCTAGCATGAAAAATCTCATGATCCCTTTGAGCCTGGGTGGCGGTCCATAAAAAAAACAGGCAATCCTGGTCTACCCAGGTGCCTAGACAGGCAATCCTAGAATAACCAGGTGCCTCAATCCACCCTGTTTAAGTTGCCACCTTAAGTAAACCATTAATTAACAATCTCACATCTGTCATGAAATACTCTCAAATCCAATCCACGTCTACGAGCATAGCATGGCAATGAAAGCATAACGTAATAGTAACTCCCAAGGTTTGAATGCAGGGCAATAGGTTCCTACCTCATCAACTACTTCCGAATACCCACATGTTATCAATCCTACTCATGCAATGTTTGAGGGTTGTAACTAATGCATAAAAACTGGGTATGAAAAGGGATATGATCAAAGTGTGAACTTGCCTGCAATGTTGATGTAGATGATTCACACTCAAAAATCTTGATAGATCTACTCGTCACACTCCGGTCAATCTATCGTAAGCAAGCAATAGTAACCATACATAAGCAATCACTCAAAAGATCAGAAAGATCGAAGAAGTCGATTCGGAAAACATCAAAACCAAGCAAATAGCTCTTGCAACATAAAACAATTTCTAACAGTACCAAAATTATATGAATTTGGCCTTATCAGAAAGTTTAGGTCAAGAGCTTCGATTTGCAAAAAGAATCAACTCAAACGGAGCTACGAAACTCAAGTTATGATCAAACGAAGTTTGAATTCAAATCTGATCTAATTCAAATTTTAAACTCTTCAAAAACATGTTTGAGTTGGATTAATGGATAGAGGAGATCATAACGAAGAAGTGGGCGTTGGTTTCGTTGGATTTGGACAAACGAGTAAAAAGTTATTTGAAAAATCAGGGCCAAGCTGTTTTACGGAAGAAAAAAAATAGATACAGGCTAGGGTCTAATGTATAAATACGTAGACTAATTGATAATCTAATTACTTTATCGTATTAGTCTAAAAAAATAATAAACTACGAAAGTATAAGAAGAAAAAAAACAAAGAAAGATACCTTTATAAGGCAGACAAAAGATGACTTTGGAGAGAAGAGAAAATTTCTAGAAGTCGCGCCCGAGAGGAGAAATATATTTTTCTTAAATGAATCTAGTCAAACCAAAATATTGATTTAACCCGAATCGGATGATTTTTGGAGGCTCTATGGGTCTATATTTATTGGTGGAAAAGAGGTTTAGAGGTCAAAGGCTAGGCAATGTGGGACTAAACGTAGATGAAAAATATACGAAACAGACAAGAAAAGAGACGGATGGGCCTAAAGGCCTTCGGCCGGCCGCGCGCACGCTGCGGTGCAGTTTTTTTTGGAAAATTCGGCCTAAGATAAAAAAAGAAAAAAAAAACTGAAAAGGCTGGCTGGGCCTGGCCCATATAGGATGCGCCCGCTGGTACTATGATGCGCACGTGGGCGACAGTTAGTTTCAGGCGCGCGCGCGGTTTTTTTTAAATAGAATGCGATAAACTAAAAAACGAAAATAAAAATAAAACTTTATATAGGCATATTATATATCAAAATTTTCAGAAAAAGATTTTCTACGACTTGAACATTTTTCTAGCATTAAATAAAACACACACAAATTCTAGTAATTCAAAGAGTGCTACTAGTCTAATAAAATCCAACAAAAATCATTTTAAAAAATATCAAAATGATTTCAAATTTATTTCTCTCCAATTTTCTGTTGTAGGGAATCATGTTACCCTAATTTCCATATATTTTATTTTTTGAGAAAAATAATTTAAATAAACTCAAATAACTCCAAATTGAAAATAACTTCAAAAGAACTTTGAATTTAATTCTTTGAAACTCCCAACTCATATTTCATATAATTTGAAGAAGTCATTTTATCTTCTCTCATGAAAATCATTGAGCTGCATGAAGTTTATGAATTGAAATATTTCCAAATGAAATTCAATTATTTTCAAACACCCTTTCATTTAATTTAAGTGGAAGAAGTCATATCATCTTCGCTCAAGGGTTTTGTATTTGAAAATAATTTGAATTCATGGAGATCGGAAAGCAAATATGAAAGTTTGGAAAAGTCCTTTTATTCCCTCTCATTTAACTTTCAAAAAGTTTTGAATTCACTCACTTTCAGACAATCAATCAAACAATCAATCAAATCTTTCTATTTATTATAACATTCCAAAGTTTAGAATTTTGGGATGTTACAAACCTACCACCCTTAAAATGAATCTCGTCCTCGAGATTCGGAGAAGCTAGAAAAAAATAGGTTAGGTTCGGGGTCTTCTCAAAATCCATCGATCGTCTCCGGGGTCTCGGGTGCTACCACCCTTAGAAACGTTGTTACGGTCCCATCAATACTCATATACTCCATCCTTATTTTTGACAGGGCCGGTCTTCTCAGATTTTTAGTATAATTCCTTTCTCTGGGCTCTTCCGGTAACGGCATAACCTTTTCCTCAATTCTTCTGTACTTTCATCTTGGTAAGGTTATTCCGAGACTGGGTCTTCTTAGCTGACGGGTCTGGCGCCAATACTTAACAACTATCGATATCTCATGGTGGTCAACCATTTATGGTTTCTCCTGCAGGAAATGGGTCTGGTTGATCCTCACCGTATAACCTACGGTTGGCAAAACTGCCTTGTACAAGGGAAAAATACCTATACCATTCTAAGGCTTAAACAAGGTTTTGATCGTCGTCTCTCTACTATACGTAAGTCAATCAGATTTACCATCCCATATAGCAAGGCGAATAATAAGAGTAAGTCGGTATGGTGATCAATCCATCCCGCACCCAAATCATTACCTTGTATACGGTTTAGCGAATCTCGCATTCTAACACTCGGTCATCCTCACAAGCATTGCAGAATTTCTCTTGTCGACGAACCGGGTTCGGATAAATCCATGGATTCTGCAAGCCAAACAATCATCTATCATTCCTTCACCACTCTCAGGTTTGCGTAAACTCCTATAAGATCGTCTATCGATAAACGTCGTATCTTCCTCTGGGGTTTTTCCTTCAGCAAGAGTGTGCTTGCTTCTTGGCAGGTCTTGTGGCCTGTGGGTTATGGCCCATCTCATCACTTGTAGTCCTTGAACTTATCATCGGGCAACTGATCATTATTCCAACTTCCAACTTCCAGATCCCTAGCATACTTGAAATCCAACCAATTGTATCGTCTCCCTTCTATTTGTACAAGACTAAGACGTGATTACTCAAACTCATCATAGAATTTCCATTGATCCATATTTCCAACATCATACCTCCTTTATATCCAATAGTAATTTATCTCTTCATCCTCGTGGGATATCCCACATACCGAGATAAAAACTTATACTTATGGAGTCCATATTCCACATCATTATCCTTTCCAGGGTCAAGCGTCCTTACAGGGGAATATTGGCCATCTCTGCATGGCACTTCTTCAACTGGGAAATGTGAAACACATCATGAACCCCTGACAGTCCTTCGGGTGACTCCAACTTGTTGTCCACTTCTCCCATACGCTCCAAAACTCGGTATGGTCCTATAAATCTCGGGGCTAACTTTCCCTTAACTCCAAATCGTTTAACTCCTCGCAGAGGGGCACATGAAGACATGCTCTGTCTCCAATTTCATAGACTACCTCCTTGCGTTTTTAAGTCTGCATATCTCTTCTGCCTGGACTGAGCTACCTTCAGTCTATCTCGAATCAACTTAACATTCTCTTCTGACTCCTTGATCACATTTGGTCCAAACAACTGACGGTCTCCAACTTCATCCCACACACTCTTGGGGTATCACACATATCGAGACAAAACTCGTATTCATTTTGTCCGAAATTCACTCAGTGGAGTATCCTTATCTTTTCCAGGGGTCAAGGGTTCTTACAGGGTACTACCACCCTTAAAATGCACAAATCTTCCATAGACCATATTTCTCATATCCTCAAAATGGCCAAAATTCTTCTTCATAGAGTAACAACTCATAAAATCCATGTCAGTACCAACGATGCTACTTTATTCATTCTCAAATGATTACTATCTATTGCTCCTCCATTACATGTCTAAACTCAACACCTCAATATAAAATAAAATGTTCTCACTTCTACTACTCCATTTCTTTTGTTGCAAACTCAACTACCTAGCACAAGTTTCCTTCTCCTTGGGGCATTCTCTGGCAAAGTGCCCTGCTCCATTACAACTAAAACGTATTACTTCTGACAAGTATCAAGGTTTCCTTTTTGGGCAATTGTTGAGGTAGTGCCCTGACTCCTTGCACCTGTAACAGGTGATATGACTCAGGTCCTTCCTGGAATCCAATCTGCTTCTCTTCCTGGACCTTTCCATGCCAATCATGGCTTCTATTTCTTGTGGGTCATATTCTACTTCCTCTGTCGGGAATTATACTAGATCCCCATTCAAACAATTTTGGGAGATGTGTCCTTCTTCTCCACATGAATAGCAAGACTTAGTGCAGGGTTTACTTGGGTCTTCTTTAGGCGTGTCCTCCATCTCTTCCTTCATCACAACTTCTTCTAAAATTTCCATGAGGGCTCCTTTCATTACTTCTTTCTTCTGCTGGATGGTTCGTTGTACCATGGGGTAAATGTGACACTGAGCAGGATAGTGGGTAGTCCCTTCACACAAGAAACAAGTAATCTGCCTAATTGGGCATTCTTCAACTGGGTGACTTCCTTCACAATTAGGGCATTCATCCTTGTGTTCTTTATGGGTGTGTCCGATTTCTCCACAAATCTTGCATGCACAAGGTTTCTTCATGTCCTTTCTATAAAGCTTCAACTTCTGGGAAACAAGCCGAGACTTTGGCAGAGTCAACTTAAATTCTTTCCAAGTGGTCACTCCTTGCCATCCATTGATGGTTTGGTACATCCTCCACCAAGTAGCAGCACCTCTTTCAAAGCACTGAAGAGCATGCTGGGTCATATCCTTTCCGACTATAGGGTTATTCTCCATGTGATCCTCCATGTCCCGAATCCATCGGTCCGTCTCCAATTGACTTATCGGTCCAGAAAATATAAGCTCATCTTCATTCATCCTCTATTGGGTCCATGGGTTTGGGGTGAGATAAGAGAGATAGAGAGGGATACACACAATACAAACAAAAGTTTTGAAAAGACATATTTTATTTGTGGCCTTCGAGAAAAACATCAAACAAATGACAGCTCACAAACGTCGCATCTAACGTAGGTGTAATATAGGGGTTTGGTCTTCTAAAGGTCAATAAATCTTCAACATCTCCAAACTCTTCAAGCCTTGTTCATGCCTCCAATGGCTTCTTCCGATCGTGCTTGTCCTTCTCAAGTTCTTTTGCCAGATCATCTCCGTTGACGTGAAATCTCTCGTGACATCCTTTAATACTCCGGAGTTGTATTTCAAACTTCTAGGTTTCAACATCCTTGGCATGAACCATGGTCTAGTTCCTGACGAATCTCCGTTTTCTCGAGGTTGTAGCTCCTCCAGCTTGGCTACTTTCAGCTTTTGGTTCCTGAGTTCTTCACGAAATACTTCCTTGTCAAAATACTGCTTCTTGTAGGTCCATCTTAACTTCTTGATGTAACACTCCAGATCCTGGTGATACACTAGCTAAGGTTAACTTCACCTCTTGCTGATAGACGCTCCATCAGCCTTCTACCATCCAATCCTTCCATGCATATGCATGCTTAACTCAGCACGGTGACAATAGCATAAGCGGGTGATGACATCATGGATAACCATGTTTCTGCTCTTGTCATTCCCATGAGCTATCTCTCCATAGTTGATATCTCCTGCCTAAGAGTTCTCTTTGACAAAACTTCGAGTTCTCATGCTCCTTGTTTGAGTCTTTCTCCGATACACCTTGATCTCAGGTATTGACAACTTCCATAGTCTGCCAAGTTCCATAAGGGTAGCCTTCCAAGGTCATACAAATCTGGGAATTCTTCAGAGCCTTCAAATTCTACTTGTCTTCGGTCTTCAACCGTTGTAGTTTCCATTATTCAGATACACGGAAAATACTCTTCATTCCGAAGTGGTCTTAGTTGTCCAATATCTTGTACTTCTTGGAGTGGTCTCGTCAGTCGAATCTTCATGAGGTCAAAAGGGAAAAGTGGGTATGGTCTCACTAAAGGGAATTTTTGAATAAGATCAGAAGAGAAGAGAGGTAAAAGGTCTTTTTGAAAAGTAAAGTTTTAGAGAAAGATCTTTCCTATGGGATTGCCAGTTTCTAGGGTCACGTCCTACAGTCAACATGTGCTCTGATACCATCTTGTAGCGACCCGACCCGAATGGATCAAGTCTTTGTGCTTAAGTGTCATCCCTGGATCGGTATGCTGACACACACAGTACTCGAGGATTTATAACAGAGGTAAATCACATGTATAAGTAACGTAAAATACTATTACCTCAATCCAAATAGCGGAAGTAACAAGGTTGTGGATTCCCATCAACACCAACGGCAAAGTTGAGTGTAGAAATCGTAACCCTAACGTATCACTTACTCGTCGTAAGATTCCTGCAACATTAGACGTTGCAGCCACAAAGGGTCAGTACAGAATGTACTGGCAAATTCACACCAGAGAGAAATGATGAACAATGGCTATCACTACATGCATATTTGGCTGGTGGAAAAGCTCTATGGTTATAGTTTTGCGTAAAGCCAATTTTTCCCTACTACAAAGGAATAAATTTTATTTAACTATCATGGTGGTTGTTGAACATTGAGAATGGTTGACAGCATTCTCAATCCCAATTAAGTAACATCATTATACCCAACAAAATTATTTAAAGTCACATGATGAGATTCAGATGATAATCCAGGTACTAGATACTCAAGTTGTCCATAACCGGGGACACGGCTAATCATGATTAGTTTATACACTCTGCAGAGGTTTGCGCACTTTTCCCCACAAGACCCGATCTCCTCCGTTGGATTTCTCGCACTACATGGTGCTTGAGAAACGGATGACCGAGACATAGTCTTTCAGAAGCGTTTGCACCTTACGATGGGTAGACCGTACCACCTACTACCCCTACATCTGCTAGTCTACCACTGTAAGAGTTCACACGACTTAATCAACTATGCTAGAGCCCATAATAGCTTGTGGCTGCACACAGAAGTTTCTAGCATGAAAAATCTCATGATCCCTTTGAGCCTGGGTGGCGGTCCATAAAAAAAACAGGCAATCCTGGTCTACCCAGGTGCCTAGACAGGCAATCCTAGAATAACCAGGTGCCTCAATCCACCCAGATGTGTGTTTAAGTTGCCACCTTAAGTAAACCATTAATTAACAATCTCACATCTGTCATGAAATACTCTCAAATCCAATCCACGTCTACGAGCATAGCATGGCAATGAAAGCATAACGTAATAGTAACTCCCAAGGTTTGAATGCAGGGCAATAGGTTCCTACCTCATCAACTACTTCCGAATACCCACATGTTATCAATCCTACTCATGCAATGTTTGAGGGTTGTAACTAATGCATAAAAACTGGGTATGAAAAGGGATATGATCAAAGTGTGAACTTGCCTGCAATGTTGATGAAGATGATTCACACTCAAAAATCTTGATAGATCTACTCGTCACACTCCGGTCAATCTATCGTAAGCAAGCAATAGTAACCATACATAAGCAATCACTCAAAAGATCAGAAAGATCGAAGAAGTCGATTCGGAAAACATCAAAACCAAGCAAATAGCTCTTGCAACATAAAACAATTTCTAACAGTACCAAAATTATATGAATTTGGCCTTATCAGAAAGTTTAGGTCAAGAGCTTCGATTTGCAAAAAGAATCAACTCAAACGGAGCTACGAAACTCAAGTTATGATCAAACGAAGTTTGAATTCAAATCTGATCTAATTCAAATTTTAAACTCTTCAAAAACATGTTTGAGTTGGATTAATGGATAGAGGAGATCATAACGAAGAAGTGGGCGTTGGTTTCGTTGGATTTGGACAAACGAGTAAAAAGTTATTTGAAAAATTAGGGCCAAGCTGTTTTACGGAAGAAAAAAAAAATACAGGCTAGGGTCTAATGTATAAATACGTAGACTAATTGATAATCTAATTACTTTATCGTATTAGTCTAAAAAATAATAAACTACGAAAGTATAAGAAGAAAAAAAACAAAGAAAGATACCTTTATAAGGGAGACAAAAGATGACTTTGGAGAGAAGAGAAAATTTCTAGAAGTCGCGCCCGAGAGGAGAAATATATTTTTCTTAAATGAATCTAGTCAAACCAAAATATTGATTTAACCCGAATCGGATGATTTTTGGAGGCTCTATGGGTCTATATTTATTGGTGGAAAAGAGGTTTAGAGGTCAAAGGCTAGGCAATGTGGGACTAAACGTAGATGAAAAATATACGAAACAGACAAGAAAAGAGACGGATGGGCCTAAAGGCCTTCGGCCGGCCGCGCGCACGCTGCGGTGCAGTTTTTTTTTGTAAAATTCGGCCTAAGATAAAAAAAGAAAAAAAAACTGAAAAGGCTGGCTGGGCCTGGCCCATATAGGATGCGCCCGCTGGTACTATGATGCGCACGTGGGCGACAGTTAGTTTCAGGCGCGCGCGCGGTTTTTTTTAAACAGAATGCGATAAACTAAAAAACGAAAATAAAAATAAAACTTTATATAGGCATATTATATATCAAAATTTTCAGAAAAAGATTTTCTACGACTTGAACATTTTTCTAGCATTAAATAAAACACACACAAATTCTAGTAATTCAAAGAGTGCTACTAGTCTAATAAAATCCAACAAAAATCATTTTAAAAAATATCAAAATGATTTCAAATTTATTTCTCTCCAATTTTCTGTTGTAGGGAATCATGTTACTCTAATTTCCATATATTTTATTTTTGGAGAAAAATTATTTGAATAAAACTCAAATAACTCCAAATTGAAAATAACTTCAAAAGAACTTTGAATTTAATTCTTTGAAACTCCCAACTCATATTTCATATAATTTGAAGAAGTCATTTTATCTTCTCTCATGAAAATCATTGAGTTGCATGAAGTTTATGAATTGAAATATTTCCAAATGAAAATCAATTATTTTCAAATACCCTTTCATTTAATTTAAATGGAAGAAGTCATATCATCTTCACTCAATAGTTTTGTAGATCGGAAAGCAAATATGAAAGTTTGGGAAAGTCCTTTTATTCCCTCTCATTTAACTTTCAAAAAGTTTTGAATTCACTCACTTTCAGACAAATCAATCAAACAATCAATCAAATCTATCTATTTATTATAACATTCCAAACTTTAGAATTTTGGGATGTTACAGAGTCGGGCTTAGCCCAAGTTGCCTGCGTGCATCTATAAATAAAGGTCATATGGCCATGTAAAAGGGAGGTTTTTTAGTTTTGAAGGAAATACTCAGAAAACACATCTGATGGATGCGCCACATTTGTGCTCTTGCGTCCCTCGTTAGGGTTTGATATTGCATCGTGTTTCGGCGGCGTTGATCGTCAAGACACAAGCGCCGTTTTGGTTCTAGCAATTCTGCAAGGGTCAATCCACTCTGCATTCTTTTACCCTCTAGTTCTACTAGTTCACGGTCTCTGTCTGTCTAATTACTCCGTCGCCGTCGCCGCCGCTAATCACCATTAGCTTAATCCCTCCATCTATCCTAGTACTACTACACCATGTGTGTACTTCTGATTAATCCACTATATTTCATCTAGCTACTACATACGCCTGCAAGCATTTCCTATCATCTGTTGTTTTACGTTCCTTGCTACCAACCCCAATGCTACCTGTCTGTGCGTGCGGTGAAAGATCGGGCCACCCAAAAATTCATCTCAATGCTACTTGAGGCATATCAGCTCCCAAGCTAGATAAATAGCAGGATTAAATTTACCCTCAAATGACGGTAAAAAGATAACCTGACCATGTGCTTGTGTGTGTTGTCCCAACTCTCGTGATGGTGAAGATGTGTCCGTCGTCCAAGAACTTCTATCTCCGGAACCCGTCATGATTAGTAGACACAAGAAACAAAATTCGAGAATAATGTTCCTATGAGCTACTAGGATGTGGTTGTAAAGTGCTCACAGTAAAGCAAATATCAATATCTTACAAGTTCTTACCATGCGGCAGGTGGTGACAGGCAACCAGCGGTGTCAAATAACTCCAAAGATTGTGTAAATAATAGAGGCGAAGGTGTCCCGATCTTACGATGAGATGATAACTATCGATTTGGTGGAGACGACTTTGACGATCCGACTACAAACGTGCACGATGTTGCGCCTTAGCAATCGCTAAACCAATCTTCTGAGGTTACTGACGATGCCAGAAGCACGGTCAGCCTGACCACGAAGGTCTATTCCTGCAAGAAATCGAAGAACGAGCAAGAATATGATAAAGCAATCTGAATATTGCGAATATATATGAAGTATTGATAATGGTGGGAATCCATAAGCGGTCTCGGTCTGGTCGTTGGACACAAACGAAGTACACGAAGTTGCAATGGCTAACTTTTAACTAAACAAATCCCAAGGAAAATGCTACTAGATGGATGAGCAAGGGGTGGCGGCCAAGGAGGTGGAAGGACGTCCCAAGGCAGCCTAAACTAACCCTAGGTCGTACAAGACTCATGGGCCCAAGTGGAGGTGGTGCAACACCTTTGGACTTGTTGTTTGACTCGGATTCTGGTGCAGCGTGAGATTGTTTCGTCGATATCTCAATGATCCGAACGAATTTGAAGGTGATTTCAATTGGGTTGGAAAGAGCACGAAATCTACTTTCCAACAAAAAAGAATTACCCAATTTGGAGTCCATATGAAAAAGTTGTTGATGTTTTGAGTCAGGTATGTTTGTGCAGTCTGAATCTGAATCCAAAACGTGAGGGACTTGGACTCTATCTTCTCTTAGCCCAAAAGTGACGTGAGAGAACTTTTTGAACAGAACCTAAACTTCTCCTTTTCCCAAAAGGCTCAGACGGGCTTGGAAAAAGGATGAATAGATCTAACTTTTTTTTGTGGCTTTTCCTTGGACAATAGGTAAGAAAATAAACCTAATCTAGGAAAAACTGGAAATTCTCACCGAGCAACCTGAAAACTGATACCACTTGATAGAGGCGAGGGTATCCTGATCTTTCGATGAGATGATAACTATCGATTTGGTGGAGACGACTTTGACGATCCGACTACAAACATGCAATGACGTAGCGCCTTAGCAATCGCTAAACCAACTCCGAGAGGTTATTGACCACGCCGGAGCACAATCAACCTGACCACGAAGGTCTATTCCTGCACACAATCGAAGAACGAGCAAGAATATGATAAAGCAATCTAAATATTGTGAATATAGATGAAGTATTGATAAAGGTGGGGATCCGTAAGCGGTCTTGGTCTGGTCGTTGGACACAATCGAAGTACACGAAGTTGCAATGGCTAACTTTTAACTCAACAAATCCCAAGGAAAAAGCTACTAGATGGATCTACATATATAGGAGCAAGGGGTGGAGACCAAGGAGGTGGGAGGACGTCCCAAGGCAGCCTAAAACTAACCCTAGGTCGTACAAGGCTCATGGGCCCAAGTGGAGGTGGTGCAACACCTTTGGACTTGTTGCTTGACTCGGATTCTGCTGCAGTGTCAGATTGTTTCGTCAATATCTCAATGCTCCGGACGAATTTGAAGGTGATTCCAATTGGGTTGGATAGAGCACAAAATCTAATTTCCAACAAAAAAATCACCCAATTTGGAGTCCGTATGAAAAAGTTGTTGACTTTTTGAGTCAGGTATGTCTGTGCAATCCGAATCTGAATCCAGAACGTGAGAGACTTGGATTCTATCTTCTCTTGGCCCAAAAGAGACGTGAGAGGACTTTTTGAACAGAACCTAAACTTCTCCTTTTCCCTTATTGATAGAGGCTAAGGTGTCCCGATGTTTCGATGAGATGGTGGCTATCGTTTTCTGTGGGAGTCGACCTTGACGATCCGACTACGAACGTGCGAGACGTCGCGCCTTAGCAATCGCTAAACCAACTTCCGAGGGTTATTGACCACGCCGGAGCACGATCAACCTGACCACGAGGGTCTGTTTCCCGCGAGCAAACGAAGAACAAGCAAGAAACTGAGATTGCAATCGGGATATTGCGAATATAAGATGAAAGCTTTATTGATCAAGGTGGGGTTCTGTGACGTCTTGGTCTGGTCGTTGGACACAAACGAAGTACGCGAAGTTGCAGCTATGGCGAACTTTTAATCTAAACAAAACCCAAAGTCTAAACGACGCCCTAAGGGCTGTATATATGGAGGAAGAGAGGGGAATTTCGTGGCCCTTGAGGGTGGGGTCCGAAACCAACCCTAACTCTTGTTTCCCCACACATACGGACTCTAAAAATAGCCTATACTTAAGTATTTCGAAATTACATGGGCCTGGCCCATTAATAAGGTGACACAACACCTAGAATAGCCTATGGACGAATATTATGAAGTGGCATCTTGTATATTTCGTCCAAGGCTTCATGCACTCCTTATGGCGGCTTCAAAGTCCTGAAATCATCACTTGTAACTCCGTTCTTGATCCCCTTGCGCATGCCATCAACTCCATGCGTGTTCTTGCTCCAATGTTCATCCTTCTCCAAGCTAGGCCCTTCATTTGTAAGCAAAACAAATGTATCCAATTTAGGCAGCATCATATTCTCATAAAAATTAGAATCGTTACCAAGAAACGAAAGTACCTGGTAATTTAATTGGCGTGCGCGAGCTCTAGTAATTGGTCCAGTATATGTAACAGTAGGGGCTGTGGGTGTAACAATGGTATTGATGTCCTCATCATCCTCCCCTTCTTGAAATGAAGTCGTCCTCGACGGAAGCGCATCTTCCTCACCCAAATAAGGCTTCAAATCTGCAATGTTAAAAGTGGGACTAACCCCAAAATCTACAGGTAGCTCAAGTTTATATGCATTATCATTTATTTTCTCTAACACCTTAAAAGGACCAACAGCACGTGGCATTAGCTTTGATTTGCGCAGATTAGGAAATCTATCTTTACGCAAATGTAACCAAACAAGATCTCCAGGCGCAAACACAACATGTTTTCTACCCTTATCTCCAGCAAGTTTATATTTAGCATTCATACGCTCAATGTTTTCCTTAGTTAACTCATGCATTTTTAAAATCAATTCAGAACATTCTTTAGCATCAAAATTAACCTTCTTTGAAGATGGAAGAGGCAACAAATCAATAGGTGCACGAGGTAGGAAACCATACACAATTTCAAAAGGGCACATCTTAGTAGTAGAATGCAATGAACGATTATAAGCAAATTCAATATGAGGCAAGCATTCTTCCCACATTTTCTTGTTATTCTTCAAAACAGCCCTAAGCATAGTAGACAATGTTCTATCGACTACTTTAGTTTGTCCATCAGTTTGGGGGTGACAAGTAGTACTAAAAAGCAGCTTAGTCCCCAACTTAGCCCATAAACATCTCCAAAAGTGGCTAAGAAATTTAGTATCACGATCTGAAACAATAGTATTTGGCACACCATGTAAGCGAATAATTTCACGAAAGAACAAATCAGCAACATTAACAGCATCATCGCTTTTATGACATGGTATAAAGTGTGCCATTTTCGAGAACCTATCCACAACAACAAATATGCTATCCCTCCCCTTCTTTGTTCGAGGTAAACCTAAAACAAAGTCCATAGATATATCCTCCCAAGGAACACTAGGTACAGGCAAATGCATATATAAACCATGAGGATTGAGTCGTGACTTAGCTCTTTGACATGTAGTGCAGCGAGCAACAAAACGCTCAACATCCCGTCTCATCTTTAGCCAAAAGAAATGTGTAGCAAGTATATCCTTCGTCTTCTTGATGCCAAAGTGTCCCATTAATCCTCCTCCATGCACCTCCTGCAACAACAAAAGACGAACGGAGCTAGCTGGAATGCATAGCTTGTTAGCACGAAACACAAATCCATCGTTAAGAACGAACTTGTTCCAAGTTCTCCCTTCCTTACAATTCTGCAATACATCTTTAAATTCAGCATCATGAACATATTGATCTTTGATGGTCTCCAAACCAAATATTTTAAAGTGAATTTGTGAAAGCATAGTATAACGACGAGACAAGGCATCAGCAATAACATTTTCTTTACCCTTCTTGTGTTTAATGACATAAGGGAAAGTCTCAATGAATTCAACCCATTTAGCATGTCTACGGTTCAGTTTTGCTTGACTTTTAATGTGTTTCAAAGATTCATGATCAGAATGTATAACAAATTCCTTGGGCCATAAATAATGTTGCCATGTTTCTAAGGTCCGAACAAGAGCATATAATTCTTTATCATAAGTAGAATAGTTCAGACTAGGCCCACTCAATTTTTCAGAAAAGTATGCAACAGGTTTTCCATCTTGTAATAACACACCTCCTAAATCAATTCCACTAGCATCACATTCAAGCTCAAAAGTCTTATTGAAATTAGGAAGTTGGAGTAAAGGAGCATGTGTCAACTTATCTTTCAATACCGTGAAGGCTTCTTCCTGTGCGGTACCCCAAACAAAAGGCACATCCTTCTTTGTAAGCTCGTTGAGAGGTGCAGCAATGGTGCTGAGATCTCTCACAAAACGCCTATAGAAACCAGCAAGGCCAAGGAAACTCCTCACTTGTGTGACCGTTTTGGGCTGCGGCCAACTCTCAATAGCTTCAATCTTGGCTTTATCAACTTCAATTCCCTGTGGAGTAACAACATAGCCAAGAAAAGATACTCGGTCGGTGCAAAAGGTGCACTTTCCAAGGTTTCCAAACAAACGTGCATCACGTAGAGCAATAAAAACAGCACGTAAATGTTCCAAATGTTCCTCCAAAGATTTGCTATAAATCAATATGTCATCAAAGTAAACTACCACAAATCGTCCAATGAAAGCACGTAAAACTTCGTTCATTAACCTCATGAAAGTACTAGGTGCATTAGTTAACCCAAAAGGCATGACTAACCACTCATATAATCCAAACTTAGTTTTAAATGCTGTTTTCCATTCATCACCAAATTTCATACGAATTTGATGGTATCCACTACGCAAATCAACTTTGGAGAATATTGTAGAGCCACTCAATTCATCAAGCATATCATCTAGCCTAGGAATAGGATGACGATAACGAATAGTAATATTATTAATGCCTCTACAATCAACGCACATACGCGACGTACCATCCTTTTTCGGCACTAAAATGATAGGAACAGCACAAGGACTAAGGGATTCGCGTATATAACCTTTGTCGAGCAGTTCTTGTACTTGACGCATAATCTCCTTCGTCTCCTCTGGATTGGTACGGTATGGTGCACGGTTGGGTAGCGAAGCACCGGGAATTAAGTCAATTTGATGCTCAATCCCTCGAATAGGTGGTAATCCCGGTGGCACGTCTTGTGGAAAGACGTCAGCGAACTCCTGCAAAATGTTAGTGACAGCAGGGGGCAAAGAGGAAGGCACATCCTCGAATCAAAATAATGCCTCTTTGCACACAAAAGCATAGCAAACAGATTTGCTAAAATCTAGCTCATCAATATCAGATTTGGTGGCAAGTAAACATGCACTTTTCAATTTAATTTCAGAAACAACAGTAGATGGTTTATTATTAGGCTTCATTTGGTGCTCAAATTCTTTTGCCACAATCTGATTTTCACTCTTATTTGTCTCCTGTTTTGCTTTATTAGCTCTATTAATATCATCTTTCAAAATGGAATCAGGAGTCATAGGAAGCAAAGTAATATTTTTATCGTTATGAACAAGAGTATACTGATTGTTTCTACCATGGTGTACAGAATTTTTATCAAATTGCCATGGTCTACCAAGTAATAAGGAACATGCTTGCATAGGTACCACATCACAATCAACATAATCAGCATATGTAGAGATACTAAAATGCACACGAACAGTACGTGTTACCTTAACCTTGCCGCTGTTGTTGAACCATTGGATGCAGTAAGGATGTGGATGTGGTGTTGTGGTGAGAGATAGCTTCTCCTCCATCTATGATCACGCGAACAGAACGTTCCTTCACAACTCCCTTTGTATGGAACAAATTATGCCTCTGATTTTGCTCAGCTTGTGTAACCTGCACACTAAACACGTTGAGCAACTAAACATTCATACCTGTCAGCATCTTCAGGAGCCATGTATTGCGTCTCATGATCAGAATCGTCTCCACCGTGTTCTTCACGTGTAATAAGAGCCAAAGTCTCCTCATCATAGTCACTAGCGGACTCATACCCACCATCCTCAATAACAATCATCACACGCTTAGATGGGCATTCTCTCGCATAATGACCTCCACCCTTGCAACGTCGACAAATAATATCATGTGTTTGCCCTGTTGATGCCATGGATGAAGAAGAGCTCTTTGCAGGCCCAGAAGGTGTGTTCTTGGCAGATAGTGGTGATTGTGCCTACTTTATTATATCACGGTTGGAGGTGGCAGCCGACGGAGGCGCCGGTGTAGCAGAACGTGTGGAAGTAGATGATGCACGTGGTGTCCATGTTGAAGGTCGACCTGCAGAAAAGTTAGTCCGCGCCAATGCCTGTCGATCCTGCACTTCACGTTCAGCTTTACAAGCAAGATGGAATAAACGAGTGATATTAGTATACTCCTTATACTCTAGAATCGTCTGAGTCTCTCTATTTAATCCACCCATAAAACGTGCAAGCATAGCTTCATTCTCCTCAACAATACCACATCTAATCATGCCAGTTTGTAATTCCTGATAATATTCTTCTACAGAATTTTTTCCCTGTCTTAAGCGCTGCAATTTTTGAAGTAATTCACGTTGATAATATGGTGGAACCCAACGAGTACGCATAGCAGTTTTCAAAGCAGCCCAAGTAGCCGGAATAGGATATAATCTACAATGCTCAGACCACCAAACACATGCAAAACTAGTGAATGCACAAACAGCAGCAGGAACACGTCTCTCCTCGGGATATTGTAAACATGTAAATCGTTGTTCAGTTTCTAACTCCCAAGTAAGATATATATCAGGAACATATCTACCCTCAAATGGTGGAATATTCAATTTTAGTTTAGGGAGATGGTCATGATCTCGTACCTGAGGGTGAGCCCTACCATTGCCATTATTTGCATGTGGACGACCTGGTGGTTGCTGTGCTGGTGGTGGCACGTAGTTCTGATTTTGAACAACCTCATCCTCATAATCTCCCACATAATCATCCTCCTCCACATCAGCAGTAGGAGCCACAGAAGTATCAACAGCAGCACCAGCAGTTTGGCCCAACTGAAGAGGGACACGGCTCGCTCGGCGGAGGGCTGTTTACCGACGTGGAGGTAGTCGATGTTGTTGCTGTTGTTGCAGAGGTGCGGCAGGAGCAGCCGGTGGTGGTGGTGGAAAACGTGAAAGCAATTCAGCAAACTTGTTATCGAGCTTTGTTTCAAACGTCTTCTCCATGCCATCTATCTTCTCCATGGCCTCTTCAAATCTGTTTATCACATCTTGCACCTGTCCACTCATCATTTGCTGAAACGTATCATGAAGCTCCTTGTTCGTCAAGTTCTCCCAGTCAGTCTCGTCGGCTTGTGATCCTGGCATGGTTAGCAGCAATAGAAACACACAAGAATATGATCCTACAGACTACTAACAAGTGGTGGTGGTGGCGGGTGTCACAAATCCGTCAAGCAAATCTCAAATTCTTACCAGTTCTTACCCAGCAGCAGGCGGTGATCGGCAACCGTTGTAGTCAAAACTCTCAAAAGCTTGGATAGAGCGATTGCCAGGGAGAGTCAAACGCACGACGTAGATGTATGTGGAGCTGGGAAGGCTTATAGTATGGTAGCAAAAAGGGTCAGCAATAATCAATTCAGAGATGCAAAGTTGAATAAACGCTCAACGACGGTACTGTGCTGGTCCTAGGCTAGACCGTGCTAGAGACGCGAGCCTAGAACACTAACAAAATCACGGCGCTGCACGTAAATAAGGGAAAAGCACACTCTGGAACTCTTTTTTTTCGCTCTTTTTTTTGCGAAAAATCACTATAATGGCGAGTGTCTCAAAACTCTTCCCTCGTCAAACTGATAGGATGGGCACGAAATTTTTTTTTCACTTTTTTTTTGGAAATCAGGGCAGCGACGACAAAAAAGTGCGACAAAAAATCACTATGATGGCACGTGGCTCAAAAGACTTAGAAAAGCCTAAAAATAGGATAGGGAAAGAAAATTTTGCCCGTGAAAATTTTGGCCTAAAAACTGCCCGGGGGTCTCGAGACTCTTTTTTTTTCGAGACCTACGCAGGCAAGGAAACACGAATCAGAATTTAGATTGATCTCAAGAACAAACCTAATATGAGAAGAACTCGGATTGGTGGTGGATATATGGTTGTGGTATATGGCAGCGGTGGTGGTATATGGTAGCGGTGGTGGTATATGGATACAGATTGGTGGTGGTATATGGATACGGATTGGTGGTGGTATATGGATATGGATTCAGAGCGGTGGCGGATAAGCAAAAGTGGTAGATGGGCGATGATGATGGTGCGGCGGCAGCGTGACAACTTATGACCAGAACTAGAAACTCTAAAAGACTAGACTCTAAGACCAGCAACTTGACACGAAGATGCAACCGCAAATTCAACAAAGCAAAAACCCTAAAAAGATTATGCAAAGGCTCAGATTGGTTCGGATATGATGAACTAACCCTAATTTTTTTCTGGCTTTTTCGTGGACTGTAGGTATGAAGAACAGACTCGATCTAATCTACGAAAAACTGTAAAATCTCACCGAGCAACCTGGAAATCTGATACCACTTGATAGAGGCTAAGGTGTCCCGATGTTTCGATGAGATGGTGGCTATCGTTTTCTGTGGGAGTCGACCTTGACGATCCGACTACGAACGTGCGAGACGTCGCGCCTTAGCAATCGCTAAACCAACTTCCGAGGGTTATTGACCACGCCGGAGCACGATCAACCTGACCACGAGGGTCTGTTTCCTGCGAGCAAACGAAGAACAAGCAAGAAACTGAGATAGCAATCGGGATATTGCGAATATAAGATGAAAGCTTTATTGATCAAGGTGGGGTTCTGTGACGTCTTGGTCTGGTCGTTGGACACAAACGAAGTACGCGAAGTTGCAGCTATGGCGAACTTTTAATCTAAACAAAACCCAAAGTCTAAACGACGCCCTAAGGGCTGTATATATGGAGAAAGAGGGGGGAATTTCGTGGCCCTTGAGGGTGGGGTCCGAAACCAACCCTAACTCTTGTTTCCCCACACATACGGACTCTAAAAATAGCCTATACTTAAGTATTTCGAAATTACATGGGCCTGGCCCATTAATAAGGTGACGCAGCACCTAGAATAGCCTATGGACGAATATTATGAAGTGGCATCTTGTATATTTCGTCCAAGGCTTCATGCACTCCTTATGGCGGCTTCAAAGTCCTGAAATCATCACTTGTAACTCCGTTCTTGATCCCCTTGTGCATGCCATCAACTCCATGCGTGTTCTTGCTCCAATGTTCATCCTTCTCCAAGCTAGGCCCTTCATTTGTAAGCAAAATAAATGTATCCAATTTAGGCAGCATCATAATCTCATGAACATTAGAATCATTACCAAGAAACGAAAGTACCTGGTAATTTAATTGGCGTGCGCGAGCTCTAGTAATTGGTCCAGTATATGTAACAGTAGGGGCTGTGGGTGTAACAATGGTATTGATGTCCTCATCACTTATCTTCATATGTGGATTGTACAAATGTCCCATACACCTACAATTAGACAAAACACAAAAGTGTGTGAAGTATTTTTGTTCTGGATAACATAAATAGATTATTGAATAGTTTGCACTAGAAATCACCTGACAAATATGCATGTATGCAATATTTTTGGTCGTATCCAAGGTAGTCATGTCCTCATCATCCTCCTTTTTGAAAACAAAGCCGTTCTCGGCGTTGCTTAATCTGAAATGTGGCTAACAAAAGAGACAAGGTGTACATGTTGTATATGTATATGTCATCCATTTTTACTTCCCTTGATTTTTGCACATATGACACATGTATACATGAGTAACTTTCATAGTTCATAAAATCTAAAGCCAAAAAATTATCACAAGAAGTAGAAGGCATGCAAATATTGCAACTCAGTTTGCACATATAAGTGAAGCTCTTATTCATTTCAAATGAATGACAATGTTCATCATTAAACCATCCCAACATTGGTGAATAAACCTTGCATCAAATTTACATGCTACAACATGCTTAAATAAGCAAACATGCAATAAGTCATTGGACATAGAATCATCACCAAGATTAGAGGTCATATCAAAATGATTAAACATTGGTTCTTTTGCATCAACAATTAATTCAATGGGTGCACTAAAAATTGTTGGTATTTTAGTTGTTTGATCACATGGCAAAGTCAAATTATCAACATAGTCCTCTAAAATAGGTGGTATGATCAAAGTAGTGGGTAGCTCATCAGATGGTGCATTCAAATTGACAAGGCATTCATCATTCTCATGTAGAGATGGAAGATCAGTACCTTTGTCATTACCTCTTATGATCAACTCAGATGATGTAGCGACTCTCGGGGGCGATGTGCCACATGGTGGAGGTGATGTAGTCCTCACAACAACGGATGTGGTTGTCATAGTATGCCTAGTAGTTGAAGGAAGAATCATATCAACTCTTGCAATGTGCACCATGCGCTTGTTCTCCTCGTGGGCAACACGTCGTTTTATTTCCTGTTCAGCTTTGCAAGCAAGACGAAACAAATGGTCCATAGGATAACACTCTTCATGAATTAATATCTCTTGAATATCACGGTTTAATCCTCCCCAAAATCTATCCATAAAATCATCTTCACTTTCTTCTAAAGAGGAATGCAACAAGGTAGTTTGTAAATCATCATAATATTTTGTTACAGCGTCACTACCTTGTTTTAAATGTTGCAACTTCTTAATCATGTCGCGAGTATAATAAGCGAGAACGGAAGTATGTCGCATGGCAAGTTTCAAATCATCCCAAGTAGTAGGTATATAATTAGGGTGTAACCGACAATATTCACTCCACCAAACCAAAGCATAACCAGTGAAAGAACCAACTGCAACCTTAACCTTTTTATGTTCATCAAAATGATGGGAAGCAAATATTTTTTTATGTTGAACTCCCATTCAATATATAAAGCAGGTCTAAAACGACCATTAAATGGTGGTATAGATACATTAACCTGGTCATGTGCATTTGGATGTTTGTGCACCTCTTGTGACGGTTGTGGTATTTTCAAAGGTGGTAGCACGTCTCCCACGATCGACAAAGCCCATGAATTGACTCTGGATCCTCTCATGATTAGTAGAAACAAGAAATAGAATCCAAAAAAATGTTCCTATGAACTACTTGGAAGTGGTGGTAAAACGCTCACAGTATAGCAAATCTCAATATCTTACAAGTTCTTACCATGCAGCAGGTGGTGATCGGCAACCAGCGGTGTCAAATAACTCTGAAGATTGAGTAAAGCGATTGCCAGGGGAATGTACGTATATACGGTGTAGAAATATGTGGAGCTGGGTTGGCTATATATGATAGCAAAAGATTAGCAATAATCAATTCAAAGATGCAATGTTGAATAAACGCTCAACGACGATACTGTGCTGGTCCTAGGCTAGACTGAACTAGGGACGTGAGTCTAGAGCACTAATGAGGTCACGCCATAGCACAAAGCAGCAAGATATAAGTGAAGATCACAATAGCAGTAAAGACAATGATGTGAAACAACAACCAAGAAGGATATATCAACAACTTTCTCTCCAACTTCCCTCTAGAAAAGTTTGTGGCAATTTTTTGATAATTTTTTTCAAGAATGGTACTGACTCAAGCTTTCAAACACAAAAGTAATCACTCAATTCCGAGTTGATATGAGGAGTCAAAAAATTCTAAAACTGGCGTGAAAACTGGAATAAGCTGTGTTCGTGAACTTCGAAGGGCAAAAAAATACCTATTTAGAAGCCGATTTTGAGGTGCCAAATATTGAACTAACTTCTGCAACTATTTAGATGCAGCTCGTCGCTAGCTTTCTTTTGAGTACTCGTGGAGCCAAAACGGACTAAGTATGAGGAAGTTATGCCTGTTTTACTGAACAGTGCACAAAACAGATTCCAATCCAAATTCAACTACGAGATTGAGTCTAAATAGATCCGATTTTGTTTTTTTTCTTCTCTCTTTTTTTCCTCACATTTTTTCTTTTTCTTTCTTTTTTTCTCTGACTTTTTTTCTCTCTCGTGTTTTTCTCTTTTTTTCTCTCGTTTTTTTCTCTCTTTTTTTCTCCCTCTTTCCAAAACAAACTAGATAAGATGCAGATTAGATCAAGCGAAGATGTGAACGATCTCAACTATTATTGTGACAATGAACGGTGGGTAGCATGTGGTGGAAATTGATGGATGGGTGCTGGACAGCGGAAGGGATAACGATGCAGCGGCGGCGTGACTAATGTGAACAGAACTCGAAACTCTAAACGAACTAGACACTAAGACCAGCAATCCGACACGATGATGCAACCGATAATTCAACTATGCAAGCAATGAAAAGAAAATTGCAAAGGCTCAGACTGGCTCTAATACCACTTGATAGAGGCGAAGGTGTCCCGATCTTTCGATGAGATGATAACTATCGATTTGGTGGAGACGACTTTGACGATCCGACTACAAACGTGCATGACATTGCGCCTTAGCAATCGCTGAACCAATCTCCTGAGGTTACTGACGATGCTAGAAGCATGGTTAGCCTGACCACGAAGGTCTATTCCTGCAAGCAATTGAAGAACGAGCAAGAATATGATAAAGCAATCTGAATATTGCGAATATATATGAAGTATTGATAATGGTGGGAATCCGTAAGCGGTCTTGGTCTGGTCGTTGAACACAAACGAAGTACACGAAGTTGCAATGGCTAACTTTTAACTAAACAAATCCCAAGGAAAAAGCAACTAGATGGATCTACTTATATAGGAGCAAGGGGTGGTGGCCAAGGAGGTGGAAGGACGTCCCAAGGCAGTCTAAAACTAACCCTAGGTCGTACAAGGCTCATGGGCCCAAGTGGAGGTGGTGCAACACCTTTGGACTTATTGTTTGACTCGGACTCTGCTGCGGTGTTAGATTGTTTCGTCGATATCTCAATACTCCGGACGAATTTGAAGGTGATTCCAATTGGGTTGGAAAGAGCACGAAATCTACTTTCCAACAAAAAAAGAATCACCCAATTTGGATTCCGTATGAAAAAGTTGTTGACGTTTTGAGTCAGGTATGTCTGTGCAGTCCGAATCTGAATCGAGAACGTGAGAGACTTGGACTCTATCTTCTCTTGGCCCAAAAGTGACGTGAGAGAACTTTTTGAACAGAACCTAAACTTCTCCTTTTCCCTTATCTTCATATGTGGATTGTACAAATGTCCCATACACCTACAATTAGACAAAACACAAAAGTGTGTGAAGTATTTTTGTTCTGGATAACATAAATAGATTATTGAATAGTTTGCACTAGAAATCACCTGACAAATATGCATGTATGCAATATTTTTGGTCGTATCCAAGGTAGTCATGTCCTCATCAGTCAAGCGGTTCCAAGGGGAACGTACGTATACATGGTGTAGAAATATGTGGAGCTGGGTTGGCTATATATGGTAGCAAAAAATTAGCAATAATCAATCAAGAGATGCAATGTTGAATAAACGCTCAACGACAGTACTGTGATGGTCCTAGGCTAGACCGAACTAGAGACGCAAGCCTAGAACACTAATGAGGTCATGTCATAGCACAACTAGCATCAATGAAGGATACTAAGTAGCTCTGGACAGCAAGATATAAGTGAAGATCAAAACGGTAGTAAAGATAATGATGTGAAACAACAGCCAAGCAGGATATATCAACAACTTTATCTCCAACTTTCCTCTGGAAAAGTTTGTGCCAATTTTTTGATAATTTTTTTCAAACATGGTATTGGCTCAAGCTTTCAAACTGATGAGGACATCAATACCATTGTTACACCCACAGCCCCTGCTGCTATACATACTGGACCAATTACTAGAGCTCGCGCATGCCAATTGAATTATCAGGTACTTTCGTTTCTTGGTAACGATTCTAATTTTTATGAGAATATGATGCTGCCTAAATTGGATACATTTGTTTTGCTTACAAATGAAGGGCCTAGCTTGGACAAGAAAGATGAACTTTGGAACAAGTTCAAGCATGGAGATGATGGCATGCGCAAGGGGATCTAGAACTGAGTTACAAGTGATGATTTCAGGACTTTGAAGCCACCATAAGGAGTGCATGAAGCCTTGGACGAAATACACAAGATGCCACTTCATAAATTTCGTCCAAAGGCTATTTTAGGTGCCGCGTCACCTTATTATTGGGTCAGGCCCATGTATTTTCGAAATACTTAAGTATAGGCTGTTTTTATAGTCTGTATGTGTGGGGAAACAAGAGTTAGGGTTGGTTTCGGACCCCTCTTCCAAGGGCCACGAAATTCCCCCCTCTTCCTCCATATATACAACCCTTAGGGCGTCGTTTAGACTTTGGGTTTTGTTTAGGTTAAAGTTCACCATAGCTTAACTTCGCGTACTTCGTTTGTGTTCAACGACCAGACAAAGGTGTCACAGAACCCCACCTTGATCAATAAAGCTTTCATCTTATATTCGCAATATCCAGATTGCAATCTCAGTTTCTTGCTTGTTCTTCGTTTGCCTGCAAGAAAAAGACCTTTGTGGTCAGGTTGATCGTGCTCCGGCGTGGTCAATAACCTCTCGGAGTTGGTTTAGCGATTGCTAAGGCGCGACGTCCTCACACGTTCGTAGTCGGATCGTCAAAGTCGACTTCCTCCAAAACGATAGCCACCATCTCATTGAAAGATGGGACACCTTTGGCTCTATCAAGTGGTATCAGATTTCCAGGTTGCTCGGTGAGATTTTACAGTTTTTCGTAGTTTAGACCGAGTCTTTTCTTCATACCTCTAGTCCACGAAAAAGCCAACAAAAATTAGGGTTAGTTCATCCTGTCCGAACCAATCTAAGCCTTTGCATAATCTTTTCTGTATTTGCTTTGTTGAATTTGCGGTTGCATCGTCGTGTCAAGTTGCTGGTCTTAGCGTCTAGTCCTTTAGAGTTTCGAGTTCTGTTCACAGGTTGTCACGTCGCCGCTGCCATATATCACCACCGCATCATCATCATCACTGTTGCCATATACCACCACCACACCAACTTCATCGTCGCTGCCATATTCACCACCAATTCGAGTCCATATACGCCACCACATATCCGCCGCCATCACGCCAATCCGAGTCCACCTGCAACATATATCCGCCACCAGTCCGGTCTCCACCAGATTCATCGCCGCCACCAGTCCGAGATTCCACCAGATTCATCCCTGCCACCAGTCCTAGTCCGACTCCAGTCATTGTTGCTTTTGTTTTCAATTTCCAGATCACGCGATACTCCGAGTCGTGACAGAGTAGGACTCCCCAACTTTCGTGCACCCGCAGAAGAAAAATAGTTCCAAACTAAAAAAAAAAACTAAGTCTGGAAAATTCTGGCTAGGCAGTTTTTAGACCATTTGTAGACTTTTTCGAAAAAAATTTGTTGCGGAAGCAAAAAAAGGAAAAAAGCACAAAAAAGTGAAAAAAAGAAAAAAATTCAGAGCGTGCTCCTCCCTTGTTTACATGCAGCGCCGTGATTTTGTTAGTGTTCTTGGCTCGCGTCTCTAGCACGGTCTAGCCTAGGACTAGCACAGTACCGTCGTTGAGCGTTTTTTCAACTTTGCATCTCTGAATTGCTTATTGGTGACCTCTTTTGCTACCATATTATAAGCCTTCCTAGCTCCACATACATCTACGTCGTGCGTTTGACTCTCCCTGTCCAAGCTTTGAGAATTTTGACTACGATGGTTGCCGATCACTGCCCACTGCTGGGTAAGAACTAGTAAGAATTTGAGATTTGCTTGACGGATTTGTGACACCACCACCACCTCTTGTTAGTAGTCTATAGGATCATATTCTTGTGTGTTTCTATTGTTGCTAACCATGGCAGGATCACAAGCCGACGAGACTGACTGGGAGAACATGACGAATAAGGAGTTGCATGATGAATTTCAGCAAATGATGAGTGGACAGGTGCAAGATGTGCTAAACAGATTTGAAGAGGCCATGGAGAAGATAGATGGCATGGAGAAGACGTTCGAAACAAAGCTCGATAACATGTTTAATGAATTGCTTGCGCGTCTTCCACCACCACCACCGGCTGCACCTAATGCACCTTTACAACAACAACAACAACAACAACAACAATAACAACAACAACGACTACCTCCACATTACGAATCAGCCCTCTGCCGAGCGAGCCATCTCCCTCTTGCACCTGGCCAAACTGTTGGTGCTGCTGTTGATACTTCTGTGGCTCCTGCTGCTGATGCGGAGGAGGATGATTTTGCGGGAGATTACGAGGATGAGGTTGATCAAAATCAGAACTACGTGCCACCACCAGCACCGCAACCACCAGGTCGTCCACATGCAAATAATGGCAATGGTAGGCTCACTCTCAGGTACGTGATCATGACCATATCCCTAAACTAAAATTGAATATTCCACCATTTGAGGGTAGATATGTTCCTGATATATATCTTACTTGGGAGTTAGAAACTGAACAACGATTTACGTGTTTACAATATCCCGAGGAGCGACGTGTTCCTGCTGCTGTTTGTGCTTTCACTAGTTTTGCATGTGTTTGGTGGTCTGAGCATTGTAGATTATATCCTATTCCAGCTACTTGGGCTGCTTTGAAAATATGCTATGCGTACTCGTCGGGTTCCACCATATTATCAACGTGAATTACTTCAAAAATTGCAGCGTTTAAGACAAGGAAATTTTTTTTGTAGAAGAATATTATCAGGAATTACAAACTGGCATGATTAGATGTGGTATTGTTGAGGAGAATGAAGCTATGCTTGCACATTTTATGGGTGAATTAAATAAAGAGATTCAGACCATTCTAGAGTATAAGGAGTATACTAATATCACTCGTTTATTCCATCTTGCTTGTAAAGCTGAACATGAAGTGCAGGATCGACACGCATTGGCGCGAACTAACTTTTCTGCAGGTCGATCTTCATCATGGACACCACGTGCATCCTCTACTTTCATTGCACCAGCACCTCCATCAGGTGCCACCTCCAGCCGTGATACAAGAAAGCAGACACAACCACCACTATCTGCCAAGAGTACACCTGCCGGGCCTGCGCAGAGCTCTTCTTCTTCCATGGCATCAACAGGGCACACAAGTGATATTATTTGTCGTCATTGTAAGGGAAGAGGACATTTTGCGAGAGAATGCCAATCTCAGCGTGTGATGATTGCTACTGAGGATGGTGGGTATGAGTCTGCTAGTGACTATGATAAGGAGACTTTGGCTCTTATTACACATGAAGAACACGGTGGAGATGATTCTGATCATGAGACGCAATACATGGCTGCTGAAGATGGTCACATGTATGAATGTTTAGTTGCTCAACGTGTTTTGAGTGTGCAGGTTACACAAGCTGAGCAAAATCAGAGGCATAATTTGTTCCATACAAAGGGAGTTGTGAAGGAACGTTCTGTTCGCGTCATCATAGATGGAGGGAGCTGCAATAACTTGGCTAGCATGGAGATGGTGGAGAAGCTATCTCTCACCACAAGACCACATCCACATCCTTACTACATCCAATGGTTCAACAACAGCGGCAAGGTTAAGGTAACACGTACTGTTCGTGTGCATTTTAGTATCTCTACATACGCTGATTATGTTGATTTTGATGTGGTACCTATGCAAGCATGTTCCTTATTACTTGGTAGACCATGGCAATTTGATAAAAATTCTGTACACCATGGTAGAAACAATCAGTATACTCTTGTTCATAAGGATAAAAATATTACTTTGCTTCCTATGACTCCTGAATCCATTTTGAAAGATGATATTAATAGAGCTAATAAAGCAAAACAGGAGAAAAATAAGAGTGAAAATTAGATTGTGGCAAAAGAATTTGAGCAACAAATGAAACCTAATAATAAACCATCTAATGTTGCTTCTGAAATTAAATTGAAAAGTGCATGTTTACTTGCCACAAAATCTGATATTGATGAGCTAGATTTCAACGAATCTGTTTGCTATGCTTTTGTGTGCAAAGAGGCATTATTTTCATTCGAGGACGTACCTTCCTCTTTGCCTCCTGCTGTCATTAACATTTTGCAGGAGTTTGCTGACGTCTTTCCAGAAGACGTGCCACCGGGATTACCACCTATTCGAGGGATTGAGCATCAAATTGACTTAATTCCCGGTGCATCATTACCCAACCGTGCACCATACCGTACCAATCCAGAGGAGACAAAGGAGATTACGCGTCAAGTACAAGAACTGCTCGACAAAGGTTATATATGCCCTTAGTCCTTGTGATGTTCCTATCATTTTAGTGCCAAAAAAGGATGGTACGTCACGTATGTGCGTTGATTGTAGAGGCATTAACAATATTACTATTCACTATCGTCATCCTATTCCTAGGCTAGATGATATGCTTGATGAATTGAGTGGCTCTACAATATTCTCCAAAGTTGATTTGCGTAGTGGATACCATGAAATTCGTATGAAATTGGGAGATGAATGGAAAACAACATCTAAAACTAAGTTTGGATTATATGAGTGGTTAGTCATGCCTTTTGGGTTAACTAATGCACCTAGTACTTTCATGAGGTTAATGAACGAAGTTTTACGTGCTTTCATTGGATGATTTGTGGTAGTTTACTTTGATGACATATTAATTTATAGCAAATCTTTGGAGGAACATTTGGAACATTTACGTGCTGTTTTTGTTGCTCTACGTGATGCATGTTTGATTGGTAACCTTGGAAAGTGCACCTTTTGCACCAACCGAGTATCTTTTCTTGGCTATGTTGTTACTCCACAGGGAATTGAAGTTGATAAAGCCAAGATTGAAGCTATTGAGAGTTGGCCGCAGCCCAAAACAGTCACACAAGTGAGGATTTTCCTTGGCCTCGCTGGTTTCTATAGGCGTTTTGTGAGAGATTTCAGCACCATTGCTGCACCTCTCAACGAGCTTACCAAGAAGGATGTGCCTTTTTTTTGGGGTACTGCACAGGAAGAAGCCTTCACGGTATTGAAAGATAAGTTGACACATGCTCCTTTACTCCAACTTCCTGATTTTAATAAGACTTTTGAGCTTGAATGTGATGCTAGTGGAATTGGATTAGGAGGTATGTTATTACAAGATGGCAAACCTGTTGCATACTTTTCTGAAAAAATGAGTGGGCCTAGTCTGAACTATTCTACTTATGATAAAGAATTACATGCTCTTGTTCGGACCTTAGAAACATGGCAACATTATTTATGGCCCAAGGAATTTGTTATACATTCTGATCATGAATCTTTGAAACACATTAAAAGTCAAGCAAAACTAAACCGTAGACATGCTAAATGGGTTGAATTCATTGAGACTTTCCCTTATGTCATTAAACACAAGAAGGGTAAAGAAAATGTTATTGCTGATGCATTGTCTCGTCGTTATACTATGCTTTCACAACTTGACTTTAAAATATTTGGTTTGGAGACCATCAAAGATCAATATGTGCATGATGCTGAATTTAAAGATGTATTGCAGAATTGTAAGGAAGGAAGAACTTCGAACAAGTTCGTTCTTTACGATGGATTTGTGTTTCGTGCTAACCAGCTATGCATTCCAGCTAGCTCCATTCGCCTTTTGTTGTTGCAGGAGGCGCATGGAGGAGGATTAATGGGACACTTTGGCGTCAAGAAGACAGAGGATATACTTGCTACACATTTCTTTTGGCCAAAGATGAGACGGGATGTTGAGCATTTTGTTGCTCGCTGCACTACATGTCAAAAAGCTAAGTCACGACTCAATCCTCATGGTTTATATATGCATTTTCTTGTACCTAGTGTTCCTTGGGAGGATATATCTATGGACTTTGTTTTAGGTTTACCTCGAACAAAGAAGGGGAGGGATAGCATATTTGTTGTCGTGGATAGGTTCTCGAAAATGGCACACTTTATACCATGTCATAAAAGCGATGATGCTGTTAATGTTGCTGATTTGTTCTTTCGTGAAATTATTCGCTTGCATGGTGTGCCAAATACTATTGTTACACCCACAGCCCCTGCTGCTATACATACTGGACCAATTACTAGAGCTCACGCACTCCAATTGAATTATCAGGTACTTTTGTTTCTTGGTAACGATTCTAATTTTTATGAGAATATGATGCTGCCTAAATTGGATACATTTGTTTTGCTTACAAATGAAGGACCTAGCTTGGACAAGAACGATGAACCTTGGAACAAGTTCAAGCATGGAGATGATGGCATGCGCAAGGGGATCCAGAACGGAGTTACAAGTGATGATTTCAGGACTTTGAAGCCACCATAAGGAGTGCATGAAGCCTTGGACGAAATACACAAGATGCCACTTCATAAATTTCGTCTAGAGACTATTTTAGGTGCTGCGTCACCTTATTATTGGGCCAGACCCATGTATTTTCGAAATACTTAAGTATAGGCTGTTTTTAGAGTCCGTATGTGTGGGGAAACAAGAGTTAGGGTTGGTTTCGGACCCCTCTTCCAAGGGCCACGAAATTCCCCCCTCTTCCTCCATATATACAGCCCTTAGGGCGTCGTTTAGACTTTGAGTTTTGTTTAGATTAAAGTTCGCCATAGCTGCAACTTCGCGTACTTCGTTTGTGTTCAACGACCAGACAAAGGCGTCACTGTCGTTGTTTTGTCACGACAGATGTCCTAGAGAAAGGACTTAGTCGTGGAGCCATCGCGATGGGTTAGCTTGAAGGGGTTAAAGCGGACAGAAGGACGCAAGAGAGTTTATACTAGTTCGGCCCCTTCGATGAAGGTAAAAGCCTACGTCTAGTTGTGATGGAATTGATGGGGTTTCGATGACTAGGGAGCAAACAAGCTTCGCCTATGTCTCGAGTTGTTGTCTGTTCTCTGAACCGCCGCCGGGTCGTCCCCTTATATACACGGGTGACTCTCGTCGGCTTACGGAGTCCCAATACCGGCTCATAGATGTGTCCGGTTTGGTCTCTTCTTATTCCTAACTTACAATACAGGTTAACTACTAACGCCGGTTTACGGCTGCAGGCCTTGAGCCGACCATGGGCCTTGAGCCCTCCTCTGTCTTCCTGGGCTTTAACTTACTTAACTACTGACGAAGTTAACCCGGCCCAGATAGGCCGGTTTACGCCCAGTAGTAATATCCCCAACATTAGGCCCCAGATTGATTTGAACGGGTTCATGTCAATCCTTTAATAAAAGCTTCATTTTCAACATCTTCTTATAAATTGGTAAACCGCCATGATGTCATCTTCTCTGATTGCTGTAAACCGGAGTGACGTCACCTGTCATAACGAAGCTATCCATTATGCTTCTTTGTTTAATAGATCGCCGGAAATCGAGGCGACAGCTCCGTTTTGTGTCCCCTTGATTGCCGCGCCTGACTCATGTTCTTTCGCCTTATAAATAGGACCGAAGGGTCATTTCTTTTCTCCTTCCATGCCTTCTTCATCTTCCTCGCGTCGCCAGCCTCGGAGCTCCGCCGCCGCCATCAACCTCTGCCTCATCCTTGGACGCTGCATCAACCTGAGCATACCAGAACATCGCGGCAACCTTCCGCATCTTCCTCAGCTCCGGTAAATCTTCTATCTTTTCCCCCGCAGATCTGGCCTAGGGTTTCGCCATTCTTCAGTGTTCATCGTCTGCCTCTTGCTCATATAATAGATCTTTAGATGAATCCGCAACTCTTTATTCTGGGCAATGATAGTTGTTTGACCTTCGCCTTTACTTATGCATCTCAAACCATGGGTCTATATGAACGTTTTGCTCATTGGTTCGGTACTGCTCCTTTGAACCTCTAAGTTTTTATCTCTTCTCTGAACTTGCTTCAGATCCAATGCTGTAAAGAAATCTTGTGAAACCTGTTTGTGCGTATTTATCCATCCGCAATCTCAGCTTTTCAATGTTTAGATCAGGCGGTTTAACCTTATAGAAAATTTTCCAAACCGGTATATGCCATTAGTCCCCTTGTTGAACCGCCAGATGTTGGTTGCTTCATGAAACTCCGGTTCAAATAGTTCTATCTCCGGTTTAATAGTGCCCATACCAACGTACCTTGATCAAATGCATTTTTGAACCGGGATCTTCTACCTTGTAGATTCCATCATGGCCAAGCAAGTGTATGAGTGCAATTGGGTTCCTTCTCGCGTCACAGAGGATCAACTGGACGATTTAGTCCTGATTGGCGCTTTAGGCAGCAAAGATACCATCCATTGGAGGGCTCCTGGCAAAGAATGCCCCCCCACACCTCGAGAAGGAGAGGTTGTTGTTTTCGTAGATCACTTAGCCCGGGGCTTTAAGCCGCCCGGTTCCAAATTTTACCGGGATGTTTTAGCCGATTTCCAACTCCATCCGCAAGACACTGGCCCCAACTCTGTTACAAATATGTGCCACTTCCAAGTGCTCTGTGAGGTGTTCTTTCAAGAGGAGCCCACAGTGGAATTGTTCAGAGATCTTTTCCATCTAAACCGCCGTACTGAGTTTACTGATGGCTCTAATACGGAGTTGGGTGGCATGGCGATTCAGAAAAGGAAAGAGGTCACATACCCTCACGCCAAGCTGCACAGTCACCCCAAGGAGTGGAATCAGACATGGTTCTACTACAAAGACACCTCCCCTGCTGGTGAGAATCCCTTGCCTGGCTTTCGTCCGGAGCGGCTCAGCAATACACACCCTTTTCCTCAAAGATTGACTGCCCAGGAGAGAAGCAAATATGCTCCCCAGCTGTCAAAGCTCAGAGCCTTTATGGCCAAAGGTTTAATAGGGGTTGATCTCGCTCGCTGTTGGATATCATGGAGCATACTGCCCCTTAGTCAGCGCTCCGGTTTGATGTGCGAGTATACCGACAGTGTTGATGACCCACTGCGACATTCAAAACTCCAGCTCTCCGGTGAAGAAATCACAGAGGCTGTGCATAAGATACTGAATGAACCGGAACACGTCTGCGCTAGAACCGGCCTGCTTCCCTTCTGTGCCACCAACAAACCGCCAGCTGTAAGACTTTGATTTTTCTATTTGCTGATTCTGTTATTGATATGTATAGTCATTGTTTTTAATATCAGTGTCTGCATAATCAGGGCAATGATCCGTTTTGGAGCAAAAACCTGCCACGGGAGAAACCAGAAAAACTAGACAGACCGGAAAGAGTAACCCGGCAAAAGACTAAAGCTGTGAAGAAGACTGCCCACAGGAAAAGAACCACTGCATCTTCTAATCCGGCCGCTGATGATGATGTAGATAATCCGGACTTTGAGGTAGAGCTTGACTCACTTGGTTTATTTTTCATACGTCTTATTGATGATGATATTTGTCAGGATGATGCCGAAGCCAGCCACGCGGATGTTGCAGAGGTAATTATTCTCTCTTCCGATTCAGAAACTTTGCCTTCACAAAAAATCCGCCAAGCAAACCGGAAAGTTAAATTTTCTCATCCTCTTGCTTATTTGGATCCTAACTTTCTTATGAAGACCCGACAACACGAAGCTCATCGCACAACCCGACACAGCGGCCAGGTAGTTACCTCCGCCGGTTTACCGAATAGTCCGGTTCGGAAACGCCATTCAGAGGTCTCTAATTTGCTTGTCAGTGCTTGTCCTAAAGCGGGCTGCTTTCGTCAACCTCTTAATCCGTCTGACTCCGATTACCAGGTTACTTCCCACTCATCTTCTGGCGAGTCCTCGGCTACTTAGCTCCCATCGCTTAAAACGGTGCTTGGGTAAGCTATACTTATTGTGATGTTTGCAGTACATCGCCTTAGAACATATGCTGTATTTGATTTTATTATTCTTCTCAGGACCAAACCTAGGCCAAGCAAGAAAGCCCGCCTGGACAAAGCGGCCGAAGAAGATGTCGTTCTTGAAGCAGACAAGACACCCAATGTTGAAGCGGCTATTCCTGAGGATATTCCCAACGATCCATCGCAGCCAGATGATGATCTTATTGCTGAAGAGAGACCTACTGATACCTTAGGTCCTATCCATCAGCCCACAGGTTCCATCCGGATTGAAAGCTCCACCGGTCCAGCAAAACCTACTGACAAGCCAACAGCTCCAGTGCAAACCGGTGGTACCAAGGATGATGAGGTTGTCATTACTGGCACTGGCCATAATGAGCCAAGCAATCCTGTCGCTTTATCCAAACATTCTGCCAAGGAAGAATTTGCTGCTTTTGGCAAAGGCAAGTGGAACGCTGATCTGACGACTTACGCTACTCTGAACGCCCAAGATATCCATTCCGGCTATCTGAACCGGTTGTATACCAGCCGTGACTACGAAGCCGGTCTGGTTAATATGATGAAAGATAAATATGAGGTAACTTCCATATGCTCCTTCCTGCTTGTATGCTTCCATTCTTGCTGACTCTCCTAGCCCCCAAGGGCCGGTTTGAAATATTCTTTCAAACCAGGACTTAATAATATAAATCTTGATGCTTTGAAATTTGCTGATGTAGCCCCCAAGGGCCGGTTCAACTTAGCGTAGTTAAACCGGTACTTTAAGTAATTGAAACTGCTGCATCAGAATATATATGATCAAATAGCCATTAGCCCCCAAGTGCCAAGTTGAATGCTTGTATTGATCTTGGGACTTTGTAAACAATTGAAAGATGAAGATCGAATATGCATTAGCCCCCAAGTGCTAAGCGCATAACTTGTTATGTGGTTGGTACTTGAATCCTTCTACCGATTTGTTGAAACATATATCTGTATGCATGCAGGCGGAGCTGAAGATGAAAGAAAACCAAGTCATCGATCTTCAAGAAAACCTGAAAACCCAACAGGCTGAAACCTCCAAAGCAAAAGAGGAATTGGCCAGTGCTTTAAGCGCCATGGAACAACTTAAGGAGAACTTCAAGAAGAAACGGGCGGATTGGGCCACTGAAAAGTCCGCTTTGATCAAACGAGCAGAGGATGCCGAGGCCGCACTAAAACCAGTGACGGATGAACTGACCAACATAAAGCGGCACGTTCATGCCATGACCACTGCTATCTTTGGTAAGCCAGCTTGCCTTCTGAATTGGCTCTGCCTTCTTACAGAGTCGCCGGTTTATTAACCCTTTATGGTATTTCAGGGACACGCATTGGTCACTTGGGGTCAGATGTGCGGAAGAAATTGAAAGCCGCCTATACATTGGTTGAACAATTGTATACTGGTGCCCAGCGGATCATCTGTACCGCGTCTCATAACAAACCGGCGCCCACTTTGATTCAAGATACTCTGATGAAACTATTAGTGCTTCCTGCCCGGGTTGAAGAGCTGAAGAAATCTGCTGCTCGAACCAGTGCAATCAATGCCTTAATCCGGGCAAAAGCCTGGGTGCCGGATTTTGATCCTATTGAAGCGGCTCAGGGCTATCCCAGCTTGAAGGAAGACGGGTCAGAATTTGGTGAAGCGGATCTGCGAGCAATAAACCGGGAGGTACGTCCACTAGCCTGTCAGTTGGCTGAGAAAGCAGACTTGTCTCATTATCAAGCACAATATGATAGTCAGAACAAGCGAATAGCTGCACCAATCCATGAATCGGAAAATCTGATCCCTCCAATCCGTAAGCATACTTACGCTCCCGATATTGACCCGTCATTGCCGATCCATGATGAAGCTGTTTTTCAAGCATTAATGGGAATCGACTGGACAACTGTGGATTTCCATCCACTGGGTAGAGAAACGGAAGCTGAAGCGGCGCAGGATGACCCACAACCATCAGGCCAGGCTGGTGGCCAAGCTTGAACCGGAAGCCGATTTTAAAACTGCCTCTCCTTTGTGAAAAGCAATTATATTACTATGGGCACCATGTTGCCTTGTAACAGGCTAGCTGATACCTTTGATGTTGATATGCCTTCGTGCATAACTTGTTCTTCCTGTGGTAATGAACTTTCCAAAACACTTTCTGCCATCGTTGAGTGTGAAGTTGGCTTGGCTAACCTTGAAGCGGAGTTTTGCAAACCCACACTGTTGGAGGAGATAACAGCTCCTGTATATATATATATGACGCTTGAATTGTTGACAGGAGCAATTGGTAGCCCCCAAGGGCCGGCTCATTATAATATGATGAGTCGGGTCTTCAATAAGACTAGTAAAAATGACTTTGCATTAGCCCCCAAGTGTCATGGTGCATGCTTGCAGCGACATGAGACTTGCATGTAATCTCAATTTGAATAATGTAGCCCCCAAGTGCCGGGTTGTAAGCCTGCAGCGACTCGGGACTATTCCTTCCATTGTAGAATAAATCATATCCTTTGATAAAAGAGTAGACATTGTGCTATATAATATAATCCGGTATGAAAACCTTATTCATTCAACATCATAATGAAATTTCAGCCAATTTTGGCTATTTGAATAATATAACCCAATGATTTATAAGCGCATGATTCCAATGGTGCAATCCAAATATATACTGGCGACTTGTTGTCCAAAGCCAGGCCGGTTTAACAAACCTGTTTCTGCATACAACAAGTTTAAAGTGTCCTGGCGGTTTACCACTGGACGGGTCATAATACCCAACATATAACCCGGGTTTATAACCAAGGCTGCACTTAAGAATAATCAAATATGAAATATATCATACCTGTGACATTGAATCACATCGTTGGTTTTACCAACTTTTTGTAGTAAGGGTGATAACCCAAATCCTGAGTACCGATAACTCCTTCCATATTGTGCCGGTTTATAATAAAACCGTGCCGGGTTGTGATAAACACCGTGTTACTGCATAAGAGGATGTTAACAACAAGGATCAAACCGGGCAAATAGTCTCCGGATTGACGTGAACTGTGTTCCGTCAATTGATTGGTAAAAAACTTTGTCGGTTTAAAAAAACGCAATAAAAAGCAAAAAAAACCCCTTCAAAGAAAAGTGTGAAGCAAAAGCAAAAAAGGTTTGCCAAAAAAGGTTTATTTAAGCTGATCAAATGGCGTTACCATGGCCAAACACGACCAAGCTCCCGTTAGGTGTAACTATGGTTCTAGTCAGCCAGGTCCCCAAGTGATTCTGTGGCATTTATGCCGACCAAATGGCATGGTCATGGTTCGGGTTCGACCAAGCCCCCAAGTGATTCTGTGGCCTTAGGCCGATCAAGAGGCATGACTGGTTCAGACATGACCAAGTCCCCAAGTGATCTGGTGGCTCTCGCCTATAAAGAGGCATGGTATTGGTTCGGACACGACCAATCCTCCAAGTGATATAACACGATGCTTTTAGCAAAGCGAACTCAAGGGGTAAACCGGAGGCCGCTTTAGAGCAACTCCGTGTAACCTCACATGATGTAAAAGAACAGAGACCCCGCTTTATGAAGCAGAAGCCCCCAAGTGATCTATAATATGTCAGGCCAGTAAGGTGGGATACCCATGTTCGAACCGTGCATCGTGGCAGCAGGTCCTCTTTGGCACTTTTTAACCTTTTTGCAAGAGATAAATTCTTCTTGAACCGGGATCTTGAACCGGATATTGAGAGCTTCAAAGCTTTGTGGGAGACATCTTTCCCTTGAACCGGATTTTAAACCGGAATCTTCATTTTTAGCCGGAAATTTTCTGACGGCCTTTAAAACTCGAACTTGCGAGAAGTTAATTCCTTTTTGAACCGGAAATTCTTAAACCGGATTTGAGAGCTTCAGAGCTTTGTTGGAGAACAAATTTCCCTTGTACCGGATTGTAAACCGGAATCCTTTTCTGATGACCCGAAACTTCTTCATTGAGCCGGGATTTTGTAACTGTCATATACTTTCTAATCCGGAAACCTTCTGACAGCACGATGTGAATCCGGGACCGGGTTATCTTTCCCTCCAACGTATTGGGGTTCTTGACTTTACTAAAAACTGGCAACGTTTGCTAAGTCATATCATTGTAGCCCCCAAGTCTCAAGGTGACTCGAGGAGTTGGCTTGAGATTCTCCATATTTGACCGTGATGTAAACCGGTATAACTTGTATATCATTGGCATTGATAGCACGATGTGAATCCACAGAAGCTTGAGGTGACTGCGGCGGGTTATAAACGATCCCGTATGAGCCGTGTCAGCAACTTGGCCAATGGTTCCTTCCAACTGGCTCCTTGAAGTTTAACCAAACTGTAGTAGCGGCAACTTGTGTGCATGTCCATTGAACCATCCAGTGCAGACGACGGTTGATGATAATTTGCCTCCAATTTGTGGGAAGAAAGGCAGGCTACCCATGTTCATACTCAAGAAACAGCTCATGCAGACAGGTGCGGCCCGGTATGTTGATGTAGACCAGGCCACGAGAGACGGACGACCGCAACATCAGAGGCAACTCGGACAGATGAGTCGGCCGCGGTATTGTAAGCTGGTGCAGACGGGGAAGATCGGCAACGGTGTCATAAACCGGCTCGGACGGGCGAGTTAATCGCGGGCGCGGTCCCGACAAGCTGATGTAAACCGGGCCACATGGACGGCGACCTTCTCACGTTCATTCACCGGGTGGTAGGACACGGACGAAACACCAGTGCAGAACGTTGCTAGCGCGTGCTCCGTGCCCGTAACATAGCGCCTCATTTGTAATGAACAATTGTCCTGCATAAACAGTATTGCAGACCAAGGCAAAGATAAACTGCTCTTTGATAAAAATAATATGTACTAATAGAATATATTTCATATGGGTATCACCTGATGTGTTTAGGCCGGAAATAATCCGCAATGAAGTTGATGATAACTGTATGAAGCTGAAATTAATCACGGGTGAACCGGCCACAGTGTGGTAAACCGGTGCGGACGGGGGGTCGAGTGGATCCGGTCGCGGCTGTACGAGTACGCTTCCTGTTGGGCCAAAGCTGTCCTCAGAAGTTCCTTGAGCCGTCGCGTCTCTACTGCCTGCGGCGAGTCACCTTCAATTGGAATGGCCTCCAGCCATGCAGCAGCGGCAACAAGATTGTCCATTGGGTTGGAGTAGTGACCCGGAGGTGTTAAAGCATCCTGAGGTATAAGGGTGTTTTGACGAGGCGGGTCCACCTGACGAGGCTGAACCGGTGCACCGGTCCCAGGGGCTTCTGCCCACTTCCCCTCCAGCGGATTGCCGGCTCTTGGTCCTGGAGTGTTGAAAAGGTCTCTGGCCTCGAAAACCGGAGGTAAGCGGGATCGGTGCTTCCTCCTCATGACTTCATGCGACGCGCTCTGGTCCAATATAAGCCTGTAGGCCTGTGCGTCTAAAGCGGCCCGCCTGGTGTCCTCAGCCGCCAGATCCGCCTTGGCCTGGGTGATCTGTTCCTTTACCTTTGCAATCTCCGTGTTGTGAACGTCCTGATCTGGCGGATTAACTTCCGCCATAAGCATAGCCAACGCATCAAATAGTTCTGATAGAACCTGAGTCGGCGGGCGCACAGGGCCTCCCGCCCCGGCAACCGTCGCCGCTGCTGAACCGGAGATCGTTGCCGCGGATGTCAAAGAATGAAGCACTGCTTGTGTTCCAGCCATGAATATTCCAACCCGGTTGGGCAGATCAGAGGGGTCCGGAATACTGTCGCCATCGGAACAGCTCCCAATCCGGCCATCTTGTAGCTGATAAAGAGATTTGGTTTCTCCGGTCAAAGATTCGTCACCGGAACAAACGACAGTCGCCCCGCGAAACTCCGATCCGTCCTCATAACTTCCTCCATGGATGACTCCCACGAAGGCACGCTTCATGGCCGGTTTAACCCGGGCGGATTGCGCACGCTGAGCCGTCTTGACGAGGTCGGTGCAGATGTCCGGCTCAGGGCCCGGTTCACCGATCTTGCCAATGAAAACGTGAATGCTACCAAAGGGGACCCGGTACCCGTACTCAATTGAGCCGGCCTCGGGGCCCCAGCCTGTGTCGTCGATGTAGAGCTTGCCGCGACAACTCTTAGTCATCCGGCTTACAGCGTAGCCCTCGAGTCCTTCAAAGCGGCCCTCCAAGAACCGGAAACCATCGTGCGATTGCCCCACGGTGGGCGCCAACTGTCGTGGTTTTGTCACGGCAGATGTCCTAGAGAAAGGACTTAGTCATGGAGCCATAGTGACGGGTTAGCTTGAAGGGGTTAAAGCGGACACAAGGACGCAAGAGAGTTTATACTAGTTCAGCCCCTTCGATGAAGGTAAAAGCCTACGTCTAGTTATGATGGAATTGATGGGGTTTCGATGACTACGGAGCAAACAAGCTTCGCCTATGTCTCGAGTTGTTGTCTGTTCTCTGAACCGCCGCCGGGTCGTCCCCTTATATACACGGGTGACTCTCGTCGGCTTACGGAGTCCCAATACCGGCTCATAGATGTGTCCTGTTTGGTCTCTTCTTATTCCTAACTTACAATACAGGTTAACTACTAACGCCGGTTTACGGCTGCAGGCCTTGAGCCGACCATGGGCCTTGAGCCCTCCTCTGTCTTCCTGGGCTTTAACTTACTTAACTACTGACGAAGTTAACCCGGCCCAGATAGGCCGGTTTACGCCCAGTAGTAATATCCCCAACAGTCACAGAACCCCACCTTGATCAATAAAGCTTTCATCTTATATTCGCAATATCTAGATTGCAATCTCAGTTTCTTGCTTGTTCTTCGTTTGCTACAGGAAACAGACGTTCGTGGTCAGGTTGATCGTGCTCCGGCGTGGTCAATAACCTCTCAGAGTTGGTTCAGCGATTGCTAAGGCGCGACGTCCTCACACGTTCGTAGTCGGATCGTCAAAGTCAACTTCCTCCAAAACGAGAGCCACCATCTCATCGAAAGACGGGACACCTTTGGCTCTATCACAAACACAAAAGAAATCACTCAATTCCGAGTTGATATGAGGAGTCAAAAAATTCTAAAACTAGTCTGAAAAAACTATAATAAGCTTTGTTCATGAACTTCGAAGGGCAAAAAGACCTATTTAGAAGCCGATTTTGAGGTGCCATATATTGAACTAGCTTCTGCAACTATTTAGATGTGGCTCATCGCTAGCTTTCATTTGAGTACTCACGGAGCCAAAACGGACTTCGTATGAGGAAGTTATGCCTCAACGGTGCACAAAACAGATTCCAATCCAAATTCAACTACGAGATTGAGTCTAGATAGATCCGAATTTTGTTTTTTTTCTTCTCTCTTTTTTCTCCTCACACTTTTTTTTCTTTCTCTCCTTTTTTTTCTCTGGCTTTTTAAACTTTTTTTCTCTCTTTTTTTCTGCCTTTTTTTCTCTCTCTTCCTCTTTCCAAGACAAATTAGATAAGATGCAGATTGGATCTAGCGAAGATGTGAACAACCTCAACTATGATTGTGACAATGAACAATGGATAGCACATGGTGGAAATTAATGGATGGGTGGTGGACAACGGATGTGATAACGATGCAGCGGCGGCGTGACTAATGTGAACAGAACTCGAAACTCTAAACGAACTACACACTAAGACCAGCAACTCGACACGACGATGCAACCGATAATTCAACTATGCAAGCAATGAAAAGAAAATTGCGAAGGCTCAGACGGGCTAGGAAAAAGGATGAATAGATCTAACTTTTTTTGTGGCTTTTCCTTGGACAATAGGTAGGAAAATAAATCTAATCTAGGAAAAACTGGAAATTCTCACCGAGCAATCTGAAAACTGATACCACTTGATAGAGGCGAGGGTATCCCGATCTTTTGATGAGATGATAACTATCGATTTGGTGGAGACGACTTTGACGATCTGACTACAAACATGCAATGACGTAGCGCCTTAGCAATCGCTAAACCAACTCCGAGAGGTTATTGACCACGCCGGAGCACAATCAACCTGACCACGAAGGTCTATTCCTGCACACAATCGAAGAATGAGCAAGAATATGATAAAGCAATCTAAATATTGCGAATATAGATGAAGTATTGATAAAGGTGGGGATCCGTAAGCGGTCTTGGTCTGGTCGTTGGACACAAACGAAGTACACGAAGTTGCAATGGCTAACTTTTAACTAAACAAATCCCAAGGAAAAAGCTACTAGATGGATCTACTTATATAGGAGCAAGGGGTGGAGACCAAGGATGTGGGAGGACGTTCCAAAGCAGCCTAAAACTAACCCTATGTCGTACAAGGCACATGGGCCCAAGTGGAGGTGGTGCAACACCTTTGGACTTGTAGTTTGACTCGGATTCTGCTGCAGCGTCAGATTGTTTCGTCGATATCCCAATGCTCCGGACGAATTTGAAGGTGATTCCAATTGGGTTGGAAAGAGCACGAAATCTACTTTCCAACGAAAAAAATCACCCAATTTGGAGTCCGTATGGAAAAGTTGTTGACGTTTTGACTCAGGTAAGTCTGTGCAGTCCGAATCTGAATCCAGAACGTGAGATACTTGGACTCTATTTCTCTTGGCCCAAAAGTGACGTGAGAGGACTTTTTGAATAGAACCTAAACTTCTCCTTTCCCCTTATCTTCATATGTGGATTGTACAAATGTCCGATACACCTACAATTAGACAAAACACAAAAGTGTGTGAAGTATTTTTGTTCTGGATAACATAAATAGATTATTGAATAGTTTGCACTAGAAATCACCTGACAAATATGCATGTATGCAATATTTTTGGTCGTATCCAAGGTAGTCATGTCCTCATCACCCCCCCTTCTTGAAAACAAAGCTGTCCTCAGCGTTGCTTAATCTGAAATGTGGCTAACAAAAGAGACAAGGTGTACATGTTGTATATGTATATGTCATCCATTTTTACTTCCCTTGATTTTTGCACATATGACACATGTATACATGAGTAATTTTCATAGTTCATAAAATCTAAAGCCAAAAAATTATCACAAGAAGTAGAAGGCATGAAAATATTGCAACTCAGTTTGCACATATAAGTGAAGCTCTTATTCATTTCAAAAGATTGACAATGTTCATCATTAAACAATCCCAACATTGGTGAATAAACCTTACTTGCATCAAATTTACATGCTACAACATGCTTAAATAAGCAAACATGCAATAAGTCATTCGACATAGAATCATCACCAAGATTAGAGGCCATATCAAAATGATTAAACATTGGTTCTTTTGCATCAACAGTTAATTCAATCGGTGCACTCAAAATTGTTGATATTTCAGTTATTTGATCACATGACGCATTCATGATAGTAAGAAGATTCTTTAAAATAGGTGGTGTGCTCAAATCAATAGGTAACTCAACACATGATGCATTCAAGTTAACTAGGCATGCATCATTCTCATGTGAAGTTATATCATCAATACCTTTATTATTACCTTGTCGCAAAGACGTAGCTAATGTAGGTACGGACGTTGACAATGTACCATTCTCTTTAGATGATGTCGCGCTCACAATCTGAGGTGGGGCTGCTCTAGTAGGTGCATCGGTGGAGGAACCAACCGACGGTGATGAGCATGAACTGGAATAGTAGTTGTTGTTGTCACCCAATGCATCCTCCTGTATCTGCCTCTCAAAGGTACAAGCACGAACATACATACCAGTAATGCAACGAGGAATATACTGAAATCTTGCCCGAATATCATGATTCAAACCACCAAAAAATCTATTCATTCTATCGCCCTTAGATTCTTCTATGTCACAATGATGCATATAAGATTTGAACTCTTGGTAGTAAGCATGAATAGTGTTGTTGCCTTGTTTAAATTGTTCAAATCTGCGAAGCAATTCACGATGATAGTAAGGAGGGAAAAAATGTTGTCTCAATACATATTTCAAATCTTTCCAAGTTATGGGTTGGTTATCAATGTTTTTCTTATAGTGCACACTCCACCAAACAGAAGCAAAACCAGTAAATGCTCTAGTGGCAACTCGCACTCGCTCAAGTTCAGAAAAGTCATGGTGACTAAAAACTTGTTCTACTTCAAGCTCCTGATACAGACACTGCAAGTACTCTTGTGGTTCCTTCATTACTGCCAAGTAAAATATTTTCTAGGCGAGAGGTTGGCTATGGAAAAACGATGCAGAAGTATGTGATTCCGGCTCTACGTCAAAGGAGGGTGTCGCATTCAACAAATCAAAGAGGTATATTAGGCTCCCTGCCTTCACGTACTATCCAAGGCATGCAAAAGCCAGCATTCAGGGATCCAAGTATCACCGGGATTGTAATTGAAGAGATGCCAGCTAATTTAATCCCTTCGGATGAAGTGGAGCCTTGCTTTAGAACCCCAAGCAACTACTACAAGTTTAGCCAGAAAAGCAAGCTTACGTGAAGGTCTCCTAGTTTTATTATGATGTATTTTTTATCCTGTTGAGTGTTTTATTGTATTTTCATTGAGTCCCGTCCGTGTCGTGATGTGAGTCGGGCTTAGCCCAAGTTGCCTGTGTGCATCTATAAATAAAGGTCATATGGCCATGTAAAAGGGAGGTTTTTTTAGTTTTGAAGGAAATTCTCAGAAAACACATCTGATGGATGCGCCACATTTGTGCTCTTGCGTCCCTCGTTAGGGTTTGATATTGCATCGTGTTTCGGCGGCGTTGATCGTCAAGACACAAGCTCTGTTTTGGTTCTAGCAATTCTGCAAGGGTCAATCCACTCTGCATTCTTTTTCCCTCTAGTTCTACTAGTTCACGGTCTCCGTCTGTCTAATTACTCCGTCGCCGTCGCCGCCGCTAGTCACCATTAGCTTAATCCCTCCATCTATCCTAGTACTACTACACCACGTCTGTACTTCTAATTCATACACTATATTTCATCTAGCTACTACATACGCCTGCAAGCATATCCTATCATCTGTTGTTTTACGTTCTTTGCTAGCAACCGTAGTGCTACCTGTCTGTGCGTGCGGTGAAAGATCGGGCCACCCAAAAAATCATCTCAACGCTACTTGAGGCATATCAGCTCCCAAGCTAGATAAATAGCAGGATTAAATCTACCCTCAAATGATGGTAAAAAGATAACCTGACCATGTGGTTGTGTGTGTTGTCCCAACTCTCGTGATGGTGAAGATGTGTCCGTCGTCCAAGAACTTCTATCTCCGGAACCCGTCATGATTAGTAGACACAAGAAACAAAAATCGAGAATAATGTTCCTATGAGCTACTAGGATGTGGTTGTAAAGTTCTCACACTAAAACAAATATCAATATCTTACAAATTCTTACCATGCGGCAGGTGGTGACAGGCAACCAACGGTGTCAAATAACTCCGAAGATTGTGTAAAGCGATTCTCAGGGGAACATACGTATACACGGTGTAGAAATATGTGGAGTTGGGTTGGCTATATATGGTAGCAAAAGATTAGCAATAATCAATCCAGAGATGCAATGTTTAATAAACGCTCAACGACGGTACTGTGCTGGTCCTAGGCTAGACCGAATTAGAGATGCGAGCCTAGAACACTAATGAGGTCACGTCATAGCACAACTAGCATCAATGAAGGATACTAAGTAGCTTTGGACAGCAAGATATAAGTGAAGATCAAAACGGCAGTAAAGATAATGATGTGAAACAACAGCCAAGCAGGATATATCAACAACTTTATCTCCAACTTTCCTTTGGAAAAGTTTGTGCCAATTTTTTGATAATTTTTTTTTCAAGAATGGTATTGACTCAAGATTTCAAACACAAAAGGAATCACTCAATTCCGAGTTGATATGAGAAGTAAAAAAAATATTCAAAAACTGGTTTGAAATACTGGAATAAGCTGTCTTCGTGAACTTCGAAGGGCAAAAAGATCTATTTAGAAGCCAATTTTGAGGTGCCAAATATTGAAATAGCTTCTGCAACTATTTAGATGCGGCTCGTCACTAGCTTTCATTTGAGTACTCGCGGAGCCAAAACGGACTTCGTATGAGGAAGTTATGCCTGTTTTACTGAACAGTGCACAAAACAGATTCCAATCCGAATTCAACTACGAGATTGAGTCTAGATAGATCCGAATTTTGTTTTTTTTCTTCTCTCTTTTTTTCCTCACACTTTTTTCTTTCTCTCCTTTTTTTCTCTGACTTTTTTTAACTTTTTTTTTCTCTCTTCTTTTTCTGCCTTTTTTTTTTCTCTCTCCCTCTTTCCAAGACAAATTAGATAAGATGCAGATTGGATCTAGGGAAGATGTGAACGACCTCAACTATGATTGTGACAATGAACAATGGGTAGCACGTGGTGGAAATTGATGGATGGGTGGTGGATAGCGGATGGGATAACGATGCAGCGGCGGCGTGACTAATGTGAACAGAACTCGAAACTCTAAACGAACTACACACTAAGACCAGCAACTCGACACGACGATGCAACCGATAATTCAACTATGCAAGCAATGAAAAGAAAATTGCAAAGGCTCATACGGGCTTGGACAAAGGATGAATAGATCTAACTTTTTTTGTGGCTTTTCCTTGGACAATAGGTAAGAAAATAAATCTAGTCTAGGAAAAACTGGAAATTCTCACCGAGCAACCTGAAAACTGATACCACTTGATAGAGGCGAGGGTGTCCCGATCTTTCGATGAGATGATAACTATCGATTTGGTGGAGACGACTTTGACGGTCCGACTACAAACGTGCAATGACGTAGCGCCTTAGCAATTGCTAAACCAACTCCGAGAGGTTATTGACCACGCCGTAGCACAATCAACCTGACCACGAAGGTCTATTCCTGCACGCAATCAAAGAACGAGCAAGAATATGATAAAGCAATCTAAATATTGCGAATATAGATGAAGTATTGATAAAGGTGGGGATCCGTAAGCGGTTTTGGTCTGGTCGTTGGACACAAACGAAGTACACGAAGTTGCAATGGCTAACTTTTAACTAAACAAATCCCAAGGAAAAGCTACTAAATGGATCTACTTATATAGGAGCAAGGGGTGGCGACCAAGGAGGTGGTAGGATGTCCCAAGGCAGCCTAAAACTAACCCTAGGTCGTACAAGGCTCATGGGCCCAAGTGGAGGTGGTGCAACACCTTTGGACTTGTTGTTTGACTCGGATTCTGCTGCAGCGTCAGATTGTTTCATCGATATCTCAATGCTCCGGACGAATTTGAAGGTGATTCCAATTGGGTTGGAAAGAGCACGGAATCTACTTTCCAACAAAAAAATCACCCAATTTGGAGTTCGTATGAAAAAGTTGTTTATGTTTTGAGTCAGGTATGTCTGTGCAGTCCGAATCTGAATTCAGAACGTGAGAGACTTGGACTCTATCTTCTCTTGGCCCAAAAGTGACGTGAGAGGACTTCTTGAACGGAACCTAAACTTCTCCTTTTCCCTTATCTTCAGATGTGGATTGTACAAATGTCCCATACACCTACAATTAGACAAAACACAAAAGTGTGTGAAGTATTTTTGTTCTGAATAACATAAATAGATTATTGAATTGTTTGCACTAGAAATCACCTGACAAATATGCATGTATGCAATATTTTTGGTCGTATCCAAGGTAGTCATGTCCTCATCACTTTCCCTCTCTCTCCCTCTTCCTTTTTCTCCTACTCCAACTAGGGAAAGAGGGGAAACCTACTCCTACTGGGAGTAGGACTCCCCCTTGGGCGCGCCATAGAGAGGGTCGGGCCTCCCCTCCTCCACTCTTTATATATGGGGGAGGGGGCACCCCATAGACACACAAGTTGATTGTTTAGCCATGTGCGGTGCCCCCCTCCATTGAATTCCACCTCGGTCATATCGTTGTAGTGCTTAGGCGAAGCCCTGCATCGATAACTTCATCATCACCGTTATCACGCCGTCGTGCTGACGAAACTCTCCCTCGGCCTCAGCTGGATCAAGAGTACGAGGGACATCACCGAGCTGAACGTGTGCAGATCGCGGAGGTGCTGTGCGTTCGGTACTTGATCGGTTGGATCGCGAAGACGTTCGACTACATCAATCGGGTTTCATAATGCTTCCGCTTTCGGTCTATGAGGGTACGTAGACATACTCTGATGAGGACATCAATACCATTGTTACACCCACAGCCCCTACTGTTACATATACTGGACCAATTACTAGAGCTCGCGCACGCCAATTAAATTACCAGGTACTTTCGTTTCTTGGTAATGATTCTAATGTTCATGAGATTATGATGCTGCCTAAATTGGATACATTTGTTTTGCTTACAAATGAAGGGCCTAGCTTGGAGAAGGATGAACATTGGAGCAAGAACACGCATGGTAATAGAGGCGAGGGTGTCCCGATCTTTCGATGAGATGATAACTATCGATTTGGTGGAGACGACTTTGACGATCCGACTACAAACGTGCACGATGTTGCGCCTTAGCAATCGCTAAACCAATCTCCTGAGGTTACTGACGATGCCGGAAGCACGGTCAGCCTGACCACGAAAGTCTATTCCTGCAAGCAATCGAAGAATGAGCAAGAATATGATAAAGCAATCTGAATATTGCAAATATATATGAGGTATTGATAATGGTGGGGATCCGTAAGCGGTCTTGGTCTGGTCGTTGGACACAAACAAAGTACACGAAGTTGCAATGGCTAACTTTTAACTAAACAAATCTCAAGGAAAAAGCTACTACATGGATCTACTTATATAGGAGCAAGGGGTGGCGGCCAAGGAGGTGGGAGGACGTCCCAAGGCAGCCTAAAACTAACCCTAGGTCGTACAAGGCTCATGGGCCCAAGTGGAGGTGATGCAACACCTTTGGGCTTGTAGTTTGACTCGGATTCTGCTGCAACGTCAGATTGTTTCGTCCGTAACTCAACGCTCCGGACGAATTTGAAGGTGAATCCAATTATGTTGGAAAGAGCACGAAATCTAGTTTCCAACAAAAAAAGAATCACCCAATTCGGAGTCCGTATGAAAAAGTTATTGGCGTTTTGAGTCAGGTATGTCTGTGCAGTCCGAATCTGAATCCAGAACGTGAAAGACTTGGACTCTATCTTCTCTTGGCCCAAAAGTGACGTGGGAGGACTTTTTGAACACAACATAAACTTCTCCTTTTCCCTTATCTTCATATGTGGATTGTACAAATGTCCGAGACACCTGCAATTAGACAAAACACAAAAGTGTGTGAAGTATTTTTGTTCTGGATAACATAAATAGATTATTGAATAGTTTGCATTAGAAATCACCTGACAAATATGCATGTATGCAATAATTTTGGTCGTATCCAAGGTAGTCATGTCCTCATCATCCTCCCCTTTTTGAAAACAAAGCCGTCCTCGGCGTTGCTTAATCTGAAATGTGGCTAACAAAAGAGACAAGGTGTACATGTTGTATATGTATATGTCATCTAGTTTAACTTCCTTTGATTTTTGCACGTATGACACATGTATACATGAGTAACTTTCATAGTTCATAAAAACTAAAGCCAAAAAATTATCACAAGAAGTAGAAGGCATGAAAATATTAGAACTCAGTTTGCACATATAAGTGAAGCTCTTATTCATTTCAAAAGATTCGCAATGTTCATCATTAAACCATCCCAACTTTGGTGAATAAACCTTACTTGCATCAAATTTACATGCTACAACATGCTTAAATAAGCAAACATGCAATAAGTCATTGGACACAGAATCATCACCAAGATTGGAGGCCATATCAAAATGATTAAACATTAGTTCTTTTGCATCAACAGTTAATTCAATGGGTGCACTCAAAATTGTTGATATTTCAGTTGTTTGATCACATGACGCATTCATGACAGTAACAAGATTCTCTAAAATAGGTGGTGTGCTCAAATCAACAGGTAACTCAATACATGACGCATTCAAGTTAACTAGGCATGCATCATTCTCATGTGAAGTTATATCATCAATACCTTTACTGTTACCTTGTGGCAAAGATGTAGCTGATGTAGGTACGGACGGACATTGTACCATACCCTTGAGATGATGTCGCGCTCATAATCCGAGGTACAATGATGGAGGAACCCACCGGCGGTGGTGAGCATGAACTGGAATAGTAGTTGTTGTAGTCACCTAATGCATCCTCCTTTATCTGTCTCTCAAAGGTACTAGCACGAACATACATACCAGTAATGCAACGAGGAATATACTGAAATCTTGCCTGAATATCATGGTTCAAACCACCAAAAAATCTATTCATTGTATCATTCTCAGATTCTTCTATGTCACAATGATGCATGTAAGATTTGAACTCTTGGTAGTAAGCATGAACAGTGTTGTTGCCTTGTTTAAATTGTTCAAATTTGCGAAGCAATTCATGACGATAATAAGGAGGGAAAAATTGTTGTCTCATTACAGCTTTCAAAACTTTCCAAGTTGTGGGTTGGTTATCAATGTTTTTCTTACAATGTACACTCCACCAAACAGAAGCAAAATCAGTAAATGCTCTAGTGGCTGCTCGCACTCGCTCAAGTTCAGAAAAGTCATGGTGACTAAAAACTTGTTCTACTTCAAGCTCCCAAGCTAGATATGTAGTAGGATTAAATCTACCCTCAAATGACGGTAAAAAGATAACCTGACTATGTGCTTGTGTGTGTTGTCCCAACTCTCGTGATGGTGAAGATGTGTCCATCCAAGAACTTCTATCTTCGGAACCTGTCATGATTAGTAGAAACAAGAAACAAAATTCAAGAATAATGTTCCTATGAACTACTAGGGTGTGGTGGTAAAGCGCTCACAGTAAAGCAACTATCAATATATTACAAGTTCTTACCAAGCAGCAGGTGGTGACAGGCAACCAACGGTGTCAAATAACTCTGAAGATTGTGTAAAGCGATTGCCAGGGGAACGTACGTATACACGGTGTAGAAATATGTGGAGCTGGGTTGGCTATATATGGTAGCAAAAGATTAGCAATAATCAATTCAGAGATGCAATGTTGAATAAACGCTCAACGACGGTACTGTGCTGGTCCTAGGCTAGACCGAACTAGAGACGCGAGCCTAGAACACTAATGAGGTCACGTCGTAGCACAACTAGCATCAATGAAGGATACTAAGTAGCTCTGCGTTCATGAACTTCGGAGGGCAAAAAGACCTATTTAGAAGCCGATTTTGAGGTGCCAAATATTCAATTAGCTTCTTCAACTATTTAGATGCGGCTCGTTGCTAGCTTTCGTTTGAGTACTCGCGAAGGCAAAACGGACTTCGTATGAGGAAGTTATGCCTGTTTTACTGAACAGTGCACAAAACAGATTCCAATCCGAATTCAACTACGAGATTGAGTCTAAAAAGATCCGAATTTTGTTTTTTTTCTTCTCTTTTTTTTTCTCACACTTTTTTTTTCTTTCTCTCCTTTTTTTCTCTGACTTTTTTCTCTTTTTTTTTCTCCCTCTTTCCAAAACAAACTAGATAAGACGCAGATTGGATCAAGCAAAGATGTGAACGATCTCAACTATTATTATGACAATGAATGGTTGGTAGCACGTGGTGGAAATTGATGGATGGGTGGTGGACAGCGGAAGAGATAATGATGCAGCGGTGGCGTGACTAATGTGAACAGAACTCGAAACTCTAAATGAACTAGACACTAAGACCAGCAACTCGACACGACGATGCAACCGATAATTCAACTATGCAAGCAATGAAAAGAAAATTGCAAAGGCTCAGACTGGCTTGGACCAAGCATGAATAGATCTAACTCTTTTTTGTGGCTTTTTCTTGGACAATAGGTAAGAAAATAAATCTAATCTAGGAAAACTGGAAATTCTCACCGAGCAACCTGAAAATTGATACCACTTAATAGAGGCGAGGGTATCCCGATCTTTCGATGAGATGATAACTATCGATTTGGTGGAGACGACTTTCACGATCCGACTACAAACGTGCACGACGTTGCGCCTTAGCAATCGCTAAACCAATCTCCTGAGGTTACTGACGATGCCGGAAGCACGGTCAGCCTGACCACGAAAGTCTATTCCTGCAAGCAATCGAAGAACGAGCAAGAATATGATAAAGCAATCTGAATATTGCAAATATATATGAGGTATTGATAATGGTGGGGATCCGTAAGCGGTCTTGGTCTGGTCGTTGGACACAAACGAAGTACACGAAGTTGCAATGGCTAACTTTTAACTAAACAAATCCCAAGGAAAAAGCTACTAGATGGATCTACTTATATAGGAGCAAGGGGTGGCGGCCAAGGAGGTGGGAGGACGTCCCAAGGCAGCCTAAAACTAACCCTAGGTCGTACAAGGCTCATGGGCCCAAGTGGAGGTGATGCAACACCTTAATAGAGAACGTGAAAGACTTGGACTCTATCTTCTCTTGGCCGAAAAGTGACGTGAGAGGACTTTTTGAACACAACATAAACTTCTCCTTTTCCCTTATCTTCATATGTGGATTGTACAAATGTCCCAGACACCTGCAATTAGACAAAACACAAAAGTGTGTGAAGTATTTTTGTTCTGGATAACATAAATAGATTATTGAATAGTTTGCATTAGAAATCACTTGATAAATATGCATGTATGCAATATTTTTGGTCGTATCCAAGGTAGTCATGTCCTCATCACATGGAGTTGATGGCATGCGCAAGGGGATCAAGAACGGAGTTACAAGTGATGATTTCAGGACTTTGAAGCCGCCATAAGGAGTGCATGAAGCCTTGGACGAAATATACAAGATGCCACTTCATAATATTCGTCCATAGGCTATTCTAGGTGCTGCGTCACCTTATTAATGGGCCAGGCCCATGTAATTTCGAAATACTTAAGTATAGGCTATTTTTAGAGTCCGTATGTGTGGGGAAAGAAGAGTTAGGGTTGGTTTCGGACCCCACCCTCAAGGGCCACGAAATCCCCCCCCCCTCTTCCTCCATATATACAGCCCTTAGGGCGTCGTTTAGACTTTGGGTTTTGTTTAGATTAAAAGTTCGCCATAGCTGCAACTTCGCGTACTTCGTTTGTGTCCAACGACCAGACCAAGACGTCACAGAACCCCACCTTGATCAATAAAGCTTTCATCTTATATTCGCAATATCCAGATTGCAATCTCAGTTTCTTGTTTGTTCTTCGTTTGCTCGCAGAAAACAGACCCTCGTGGTCAGGTTGATCGTGCTCCGGCGTGGTCAATAACCCTCGGAAGTTGGTTTAGCGATTGCTAAGGCGCGACGTCTCGCACGTTCGTAGTCAGATCGTCAAGGTCGACTCCCATAGTAAACGATAGCCACCATCTCATCGAAACATCGGGACACCTTAGCCTCTATCATACTCTCCCCCTCTCGTTGATATGCATCTCCTAGATAGATCTTGCGTGATCGTAGGAAATTTTTTGAAATACTGCGTTCCCCTACAGTGGCATCCAAGCCAGGTCTATGCATAGATGTTATATGCACGAGTAGAACACAAAGGAGTTGTGGTCATGGGTATATACATATTTCTTGTCGTCACTAGTTGATTCTTGATTCAAGGTATTGTTGGATGAAGCAGCTCAGACCGACATTACGCGTACGCTTACGCGAGACTGGTTCTACCGACGTGCTTCACACACAAGTGGCTAATGGGTGTCTGTTTCTCCAACTTTAGTTGAATCAGATTCAATGAATATGGTTCTTTCTGAAGATCAAAAAGCAATCACTATACCGCGTTGTGGCTTTTGACGCGTCGGTAAGAATGGTTCTTGCTAAGCCTGTAGCAGCCACGTAAAACTTGCAACAACAAAGTAGATGACGTATAACTTGTTTTTGCAGGGCATGCTGTGATGTGATATGGTCAAGACGTGATTATATAAATTGTTGTATGAGATAATCATGTTTTGTAACACAGTTATCAGCAACTGGCAGGAGCCATATGGTTGTCGCTTTATTGTATGAAATGCAATCACCATGTAATTGCTTTACTTTATCACTAAGCGGTAGCGATAGTCGTAGAAGCAATAGTTGACGAGACGACAACGATGCTACGATGGAGATCAAGGTGTCAAGCCGGTGACGATGGTGATCATGACGGTGCTTTGGAGATGGAGATCAAAGGCACAAGATGATGATGGCCATATCATATCACTTATATTGATTGCATGTGATGTTTATCCTTTATGCATCTTATTTTGCTTAGTACGGCGGTAGCATTATAAGATGATCTCTCACTAAATTTCAAGGTATAAGTGTTCTCCCTGAGTATACACCGTTGCTACAGTTTGTCGTGCCGAGACACCACGTGATGATCAGGTGTGATAAGCTCTACGTTCACAAAATGGAGGAGAATAGTTCTGTCAGTGAACATATACTCAGAATGTCTGGGTACCACAACCACTTGACTCAGCTGGGAGTTAGTCTTCCTGATGATAGTGTTAGTGATAGAGTTCTTCAATCACTGCCACCAAGCCACAAGAGCTTCATGATGAACTATAATATGCAAGGGATGGATAAGACAATTCCCGAGCTCTTCGCAATGCTAAAGGCTGCCGAGGTAGAAATCAAGAAGGAGCATCAAGTGTTGATGGTCAACAAGACCACCAATTTCAAGAAGAAGGGCAAAGGGAAGAAGGGGAAATTCAAGAAGAACAGTAAGCAAGTTGCTGCTGAAGTGAAGAAGCCCAAGTCTGGACCTAAGCCTGAGTGCTTCTACTGCAAAGGGACTGGTCACTGGAAGCGGAACTGCCCCAAGTATTTGGCGGATAAGAAGAATGGCAAAGTGAAAGGTATATTTGATATACATGTTATTGATGTGTACCTTACTAATGCTCGCAGTAGCGCCTGGGTATTTGATATTGGTTCTGTTGCTAATATTTGCAACTCGAAATAGGGGCTACGGATTAAGCGAAGATTGGTTAAGGACGAGGTGACGATGCACGTGGGAAATGGTTCCAAAGTCGATGTGATCGTCGTTGGCACGCTACCTCTACATCTACCTTCGGGATTAGTTTTAGACCTGAATAATTGTTATTTGGTGCCAGCATTAAGCACGAACATTATATCTGGATGTTGTTTGATGCGGGACGGTTATTCATTTAAACAAGAGAATAATGGTTGTTCTATTTATATGAGTAATATCTTTTATGGTCATGCACCCTTGATGAGTGGTCTATTTTTACTAAATCTTGATAGTAGTGATACACATATTCATAGTATTGAAGCCAAAAGATATAAGTTTAATAATGATAGTGCAACTTATTTGTGGCACTGCCGTTTAGGTCATATTGGTGTAAAGCGCATGAAGAAACTCCATGCTGATGGGTTTTTGGAATCACTTGATTATGAATCACTTGATGCTTGCGAACCATGCCTCATGGGCAAGATGACTAAGACCCCGTTCTTCGGAACAATGGAACGAGCAACCAACTTATTGGAAATTATACATACTGATGTATGCGGTCCTATGAGTGTTGATGCTCGTGGTGGGTATCGTTATTTTTTGACCTTCACAGATGATTTGAGCAGATATGGGTATATCTACTTGATGAAACATAAGTCTGAAACATTTGAAAAGTTTATAGAATTTCTGAGTGAAGTGAAAAATCATCGTAACAAGAAAATTAAGTTTCTACGATTCGATCATGGAGGAGAATATTTGAGTTACGAGTTTGGTCTTCATTTGAAACAATGCGGAATAGTTTCGCAACTCACACCACCTGGAACACCACAGCATAATGGTGTGTCCGAACATCGTAACCGCACTTTATTAGATATGGTGCGATCTATGATGTGTCTTACTGATTTCCCGCTATCGTTTTGGGGTTATGCTTTAGAGACAGTTGCATTCACGTTAAATAGGGCACCTCAAAATCCGTTGAGACGACACTTATGATGCGGAGCATCCTACGATCATCCCCGTGTACACTCAAGCATACGCCTTTGGGCCTAAGGTGAACTCGCTCCTTCCCGAATCTTCCCTTTCCGCATGTAAGACATGGATGCTACTTCAAGTGTGGACCTTGTGCATACTCAGGTACACCCGAGGAGACCATGGAGAACCCAAGGACCAAGGCCAAGCGTGCGCGGAAGCGACGACGGAAGAAGGCGGAGACAGCTCCAGGACCCGGACATCCGGCCGCTGGAGACGACCCCTGCAACAACAGCCTCCCAGCCGCCAAGTGCTACAGGCCCCGGACATCCGGCGTCTACCCCGAACATCCGGCGCCTCGCCAAGTCCCGGACATCCGGCCTCGGCCTCGGAAATCCGGACACCGCCGAACCCGAGAGCAACAAGACCAACCCCGCCAGCCCGGACATCCGGCCTTCTAGCCCAGACATCCGGCTCATCGCGAAGCCCCGGACATCCGGCCCCCAGCCCGGACATCCGGCGCCTGTCTACGCACAGTGAACGGGCCAAGGGCCCATGTATCCCTCTTTCCCACTTACCCCATCGTGGCTTAGACTATATATACTCCCCCACCTCCTTCTAGTTAGGGTTAGCATTGGTTTAGCTCATATTTAGAGATAGAGCATTGCTCATCCACATCGGATCTACTCCACGAGAGAGACCGCGGCCTCTACGGAGAAGATCCCTTTGGATTCAAGACCTCCTTGCGGAGAAGATCATCAAGACCCCCTCTTGGGCGGCCCGCTCAAGACCTCCTCACGGAGAAGACCGTTACCTCTTGTATCATCCATTGTTGACTTTGGATCTTGTATCTTCCTTTGTGTTCATGGATCTAGCGCATGTGTGATCATTCTTGTTGGTTTGAGTGTTCTCTTGTGTTCCCTTCATGATTTTCCCCTCGTTTCCCTCCTCGTGTTCTTCGTGTTCATCACGGGATCCGCTCCTTTCGTGAAAGATCGGGCCACTAGGGTTCTACCCTACATCATCTTGGATCAGAGCCAGGTTGTCTCTTGATACCATCATCTTGGTATCATGAGCCACGTTGATCACGATTTCGGAGCCTCCCCGTTGTGTTTTCTAGCCTAATTTTGTTGTGTTCTTCCCCAATTTCAAAAATCCCCACCAAAAATAGCCCCAATTTTTTTTGATTTGTTGGTTTGATGAGGTTTTGTTGGATTTGATGCATGGATTTGCTTGGTTTCAAGTGGATCTAGCATATCCCCATTTTTCCCTACTTTCCATCCACAAAATCCATCAAATTTTGCCCTTGGAATCATCAATTTCCGCCCCCAATTCGAAAATTTCCGCCCCAAACGAGATCTGGATTTGTCTGGCCGGACATCCGGGCCATCGGTCCGGACATCCGGGTCCCTGGCCGTACATCCGGCTCCTGGAATGCAAAATCCGCACAGTTCTGGACATACGCCCCCGGAAATCGGGCCCGAGCCCCGGATGTCCGGCCCCTGTACATTTCAGCTTTCCCGTTTCACCGTTTTGTCCATAACTAATTCATCCGGAGTCCGATTTTCGCGTTCTTTAGCTCGTTGAAAAGCTCTTGACATACCCCTTACAACAAAAATACTACCAACACCATTTGACTTCATCAAAGTTTTGGAACTTTGGCATCTTTGCATAGGGCTTCCACCACAACCTCCGCATAACCACCACCGACTTCCGCAACCTAACCAATTTTGTTCCCCATCGCATTAGTGGTTGTTTGAGTTGTGATTTGAGTCTCCTAAGGTGTTTAGGCTACTTATGGACGGTTGCTTCTTCATCAACCACCAACACCACCATAACATCCGCATAGGCTTACCCACAATACACTTCCGCCACCCCGACTTAACCCAATTTTGTTTGTGTTGTGAGTTGTGTCTCCTAAGGTGTTTAGGCTACTTAGGGACCGTGCTTCCAACTCCGACACCGTGTATAGCCAACCTTACCCTCAACTTCCGCATTACCTACTCGTATAACCTATCATTGCACTTCCACAAAACCACCACCGCATTCCCGCTACCACCATTTGACGCTTGAGATTTTGAGTTCGTGGTTTTTCCGTTTCCTAAGGTGTTTTAGCTACTTAGGGACGAGTCTCCATCATCTTGATATCTCCATCAAGATCACCGCCACTCATCATCATCGCGGACGGTAACCTCCATATCATCTTGGTATCGTGGTATCCCTCCATTGTATATTCCCTTGCCATTGCATTGATAACCCCTAGCCCATTTTGCGTCACTTGCCTATCGAGACTAGCCATTTGAGTATCGCCGGCAACGTTACTTGTGCACATTAGTGATCTACACCATATATTGCATATGTAACATATCATATTGGTATCATATCATCCCTTGTGTCACAAGATTGTTCCCGTATATACCCAATTGCTACCTTGGTTTGTGCATTTCGCATTGTGGCATTACAAAAAAAGCTTTTAAGCAAAAGAAAAAGAGTGAACAAAGAGCTTGTAAGCAAGTGCCATAGCATCGTACCACATTGCATAAGATTGTCATATCCGATCATCTTGGATCATACCACCGGAACATCATATACATAATATACTTGGGATAGAAGTCGTTGCATTTTTGTCTCCTATAGGTTGTGCACAAGTGTCGTATCCGCCTATTGAGCAATCGTGCTAGCGTCTCTCTAGAGTTGTGCAACAAGAGCATTTTTCGTGGATTCCACATTTTGAGCTCATTCCTTGGTTGCACGACCCCGTTTATCTATCCGTGTGTGTTTCCGTGTGCCACATATTGCTATTGGTCTACTTGTTTCACTTGCAAATTTGCGAATCTCTTTCAACATTTTTGACTCTTGCTAACATTTTGCATCAATTTTTTGTGCCACTATCCTCACCAAGCTCCACCATAAACCTTAAACCGACAAGAATTGGTACCAATTGTGCTGTTTCCTTGTCCACATTGGAGTGATCATTGATCCACTTTCAACTTCGGTCAAGGTACATTTGGTATTTGTTCTTCTCTTTCTACCACTCATATTTTTCTCTTGGAGTGATGGATAGGCAAGGCATTTCATCTCCGATCTTCCACAACAACGACGGCGTGAACAACTACATCACCAAAGCGTCAATCTTCGATCTACAATGACAAATGCAAGGCGCACAATCAAGATTGTGAGAGCGCATCGAGAACCTCTCCATTGACATTCTCCACTCTGAAGTGAGGAAAAGGGGCTACATCGACAACAAGCTTTCCGCACAAAAGGAGGAGCAAGATGCTAGGATGGAGGAGATTCAGACCTTGTTGATCAACCGTTCTTCCCCTTCATCATCCTCAAGGGGGCGACGTTCAAGTCACAAGTCTACGGAGCGCAAAAATGTTGCAAGCGCAAGTCGTCCACGTCCACATCTCCATGGCGACCACCATCACGTTCGTGATTCACATCGTCATGAAGGGCAAGTCACCTCCAAACATCACGTGTGCGACGACGACGAACGCCATCAAGCTAAAGCACGACAACAACACCATCAACATGAAGATGCTCAAGATGCGCCTACCTACAAGTCCCAACAAGCCCTACTTCACGCCAAGGCCAAGCTTCAAGATCACAAGAGAAGACCGCGAGACGAGCACCACCAAGACGGAGCTACGGCTACACCGACCACTTTGGCATCTTTGCCAAGTGTTCTCAAGCCATCTTCGCCTTTGGACGTAAGGCATCTTCGCCTACTTCCCGTGAGTTCGCCTACATCGACATCATCAAGTACAAGGCGACCACCTACGAGCGAGGGTGACACTTCCATCTTCGGAAGCCTCCCAAGGAAGATGGCCGAGAATGGGACATTCCCTTCGGTCTTGGAGACGAGCTACGAGGTGCCACATCATATGGGCCTCCAACAACAAGACGGCGACAAGAAGGTCGAGCAAGGGCCATCCCCTTCGAGCACGGCGACTGTAACACCCCGGATGTAACTTTCCCAATTTGTACTCCAACTCTTGCCGTCTCCGACGTTAAGTTATATTTATTTCCTTGGGTTCGGGTTTTGTCTCCGTGTGTTGTTGTCGTTGTCATGCATCTCATATCATGTCATCATGCGCATTGCATTTGCATACGTGTTCGTCTCATGCATTCCAGCATTTTCCCCGTTGTCCGTTTTGCATTCCGGCGCTTCGTTCTCCTCCGGTGGCCATTTCTACATTTCTTTCGTGTGTGGGGATTAAACATTTCCAGATTGGACCAAGACTTGCCAAGTGGCCTTGGTTTACTACCGGTAGACCGCCTGTCAAGTTTCGTATCATTTGGACTTCGTTTGATACTCCAACGGTTAACCGAGGGACCGAAAAGGCCTTGTGTGTGTTGCAGCCCAACACCCCTCCAATTTGGCCCAAAACCCACCTAACTCCGCTCCATCATCTAGAGCGTTCAATCACGATCGCGTGGCCGAAAACCGCACCTCATTTGGACTCTCCTAGCTCCCTCTATGCCTATTTAAACACCCCTCCGTTTTCGGATCTCCTTCCTCCCCGAAACCCTAGAAAATCCCCTCGCACGCACCGGACATGTCCGTTTCTCGCCGGACGGACTCTGCCGCCGCCCGCAGCCACTGAGGGGCTGCCACGTGGCCTCCTCCGCCGGCCCGCCGCGGCCCATCGCGGGCCCTCCCCGCCGCCACTCGGGCCCGCGCCGCGTTGCCGTCGCCTCCCGCGCTGCCGCCGCCTCGCGCCGCCAGCCGCCGCCGCCGCCGCGCCGTGCTGCCGCCGTGCCGCCGCCGCGCCAAGCCGCCACCGCAGCCTCTCCGCCCGCCCGCACGCCGACCGCCTCCTCGCCGTGGTCGCCGCGCCACCACCCGGCTCCGGCCTCCTCCTCCCTCCTCGGCCACCGCGGCCCCCAACTCCGGCGAACAGGACCCCGGCGTCGAACCTCGTGCAATGTGCTGGTCCGGATCTCGGATGAACAGTAAACCCTAGGGGTAAAATTTCGTCTAAGTCCCAGAATTTCCGATCCAAGTGCTCCTGTTCGTGACCCCGTAACTTTGCATCCGTAGCTCCGATTCATGCATATAGCATATCAAAATGTTCACCTCAAAGAGTACATCATTTCATTCCATTGCAGAATTTTCATTTGAGTTCATCTTGATGCCCGAAATGCTGTTAGAAGAGGGCTACTTGAGATAATTGTCAGATCTGCTACTCCGTTTAGGTTTTTGTCATTTTTGCCATGATTAATGTGTGCATGATATGCCCTGATGCTCTACATGTATTTTGTTAAGGGTTTTGTCATCTTTCCAGAGGTGCAACCCATGTATTTTTGTGATGTGTGTGGTGACTTGTGCAAGCTTGCAAAGTGGTGCACTTGCTAATTCTGTTTTCAGGGACTTGGTAATTTCACTAAGTCCTGCAGCTGTTTGTCTCATGATGCCATATGTTCTTGTTGTTTCCTAGTGATCCGTGCCTCTTTTGAGGATGATCAGTAAGGGAGTTGTGTTAATCTTGTAGTACTCTATCCATCCATGTCTTTGTTTGGAATTATGGAGCAACCTAGCATGAGTAAATCGAGCTCTACTTTTGCTACTTTGTGAATCTGGGCAGATTGTCAACTTGTTTGCAATTTTGCCGATGATGTTGTAGTTGATCCATGCATGCTATGCTATTGTTCTTGCCATGTCTAGCTTGAATTTTGTGTGTTATTAATGGATGTATGCTTGTCTTGCCATGACTTGCACCGTAGTGAGTGCATCTAGCTCGTAAACATGCCTACTTGAGTTATATTTCAGCATGTGTCAGTTTTTCACTAAGTCTGAAAACTGATTATGTTTTTGCTATGTTCACGTGCTTGCAATTGTATTTTCTGATCCCTTTTGGCTCAAGGTCACTAAGGGACTTTTGTTAAGCTCTTTGAGTAGCTCCATTCCATGCTTTACTTTGCCATGTTAAGGTCCTATAGCATGTAGTTTTGTTGCTCCGAAGAGGGCTACCTGATCTGAAATTCCAGACAAGTGTTAATTTCACTAAATCTGAGATCTGTTTGTCATATGCATTTTTTCCATGCTTGTTTGAACCTGTTAATGGATGAATTGGCCGTAGCTCAGTGCTAGACATTTGTTAAGCATCTTGTGTGCATCCCTGCCATGTATTTTGTTGTCATGTTTGGGTGATGTAGCATGTTCATTTCGTTGCATTTAGATGCCTACTTGCTATAAATCGCAGACCGGTGTCATTTTTGAATCGCTTGCCATTTCCAAACCGTAACTCCGATTCCGGCGTTCTTTATATCGTTTTCAAGAGATTTCATCTCATCTTTCCAGTGGCACACTTGAATTTCCAAGTTGAGGCCAGGTTCATGCATTTCCTGTCATATCTTGCATTTTGCATCCCGCATCGCATTCCGCATAGCATATCATCATTTCATCATATTGCTTGGTCTTGCACGTGGTTGATTGTATCCTTGTTGCTTGTTTGTCTTGTTTGGGTAGATCCGGGAGACGAGTTCGCTAACGAGGATCCCGTTGAGTTTTCTTTTGAGGATCCAGTCAACTCTGACAACTGTGCAGGCAAGATGATCATACCCTCGAAATCACTACTATCTTTTCTATGCTAGTTTGCTCGCTCTTTTGCTATGCCAATGCTACGATGCCTACCACTTGCTTGCCAGCCTCCCAAATTGCCATGTCAAACCTCTAACCCACATTGTCCTAGCAAACTGTTGATTGGCTATGTTACCGCTTTGCTCAGCCCCTCTTATAGCGTTGCTAGTTGCAGGTGAAGATTGAAGGCCGTTCCTTGTTGGAACATTTATTTACATGTTGGGATATCATTATATTGCCATGTTATCTTAATGCATCTATATACTTGGTAAAGGGTGGAAGGCTCGGCCTCTCGCCTAGTGTTTTGTTCCACTCTTGCCGCCCTAGTTTCCGTCATATCGGTGTTATGTTCCCGGATTTTGTGTTCCTTACGTGGTTGGGTTATAATGGGAACCCCTTGATAGTTCGCCTTGATTAAAGCTTTTCCAGCAATGCCCAACTTTGGTCTTACCATTCGCCACCTACCCTTTTCTTTCCCTTGGGTTCTGCAGACTCAAGGGTCATCTTATTTTAGCCCCCCCGGGCCAGTGCTCCTCTGAGTGTTGGTCCAACCGAGCGATGTCCGGGGCTACCATGGGCAACTCTGGGCTGGCCTACCCGACGTCTTGCTCATCTGAGTGTCCCCTAAGAACGAGATATGTGCAGCTCCTATCGGGATTTGTCGGCACATTCAGGCGGTGTTGCTGGTCTTGTTTTAACCTGTCGAAGTGTCTTGAATTACCGAGATACCGAGTCTGATCGGAACGTCTTGGGAGGAGGTCTATTCCTTCGTTGACCGTGAGAGCTTGTCATGGGCTAAGTTGGGACTCCCCTGCAGGGATTTGAACTTTCGAAAGCCGTGCCCGCGGTTATGGGCATATGGGAATTTGTTAATGTCCGGTTGTAGATAACTTGAACCTTAAATTAATTAAAATGAATCAACCGAGTGTGTTACCGTGATGGCCTCTTCTCGGCGGGGTCCGGGAAGTGGACACGGTGTTGGAGTAATGTTTGCGCAGGTTGCTCTCTAGTTTCTCGCACGCGCTTTGCCTCCTCTTCTCGCTCTCTTTTGCGAATAAGTTAGCCACCATACTTGCTAGTCGCTTGCTGCAGCTCCACATATTTACCCTGCCTTACCTATAAGCTTAAATAGTCTTGATCGCGAGGGTGCGAGATTGCTGAGTCCCTGTGGCTCACAGATTACTATTACACCAGATGCAGGGCCTGATGATTCCGCTCCAGGAGACGCGTATGAGCTTAAGTGGGAGTTCGACGAAGACTCTCAACGATACTATGTTTCCTTTCCTGATGATCAGTAGTGGTGCCCAGTTGGGGGTGATTGGGACCGTGTCGCATGTTGGGTTATCTTTCATTTTGGTGCCGTAGTCGGGCCATGAGTGTTTGGTTGATGTAATGTTATTTATGTACTTGATTGACGTGGCGAGTGTAAGCCAACTATGTTATCTCCCCTTTTATTATCATATTACATGGGATGTTGTGAAGATTGCCTAACTTGCGACATATGCCTTCAATGCGATTATGTCTCTAAGTCGTGCCTCGACACGTGGGAGCTATAGTCGCATCGAGGGTGTTACAAGTTGGTAATCAGAGCCTTCCCCGACCTCAGGAGCCCCATTGCTTGATCGTTTTTAGCGGCCGAGTTGTGTCTAGAAAAATGTTTTGAGTCATTTAGGAATTATATATCGGAGAGATTAGGAATTCTTTTTACTTCCCAGTCTCCTCATCGCTCTGGTAAGGCATCCTGACGTAGAATTTTGACTCTTCTCTTCTCAAATTTCACTAAAAAAAATTTAGGATCATGCGGGTATCTTGGAATCGTTCCGATGGTTTTATGATGAGAACATTGTCTTGGTGCCTCCTGTCAGGGGTTTAGTGGAAGTGTCCCGGGGAGTTGAGCTCTGAGGTGTTGTCATCATAATTTTATCGTTGCAGTTCTGGAATACCTGAGTTTAGTACGCCGACATCGAAAATCTCTGTTATGCAGTTTGTTGGTGAGATAACCTCGACGCCACCCAGTACTGGGGCGGGAGTTCGGGAGTATCCCCATAACTTGTATAACGGATGCTTTTCGAAGGTTGAGGTAGATGGTTTCCGAAGGTTTCTTGGTTATGTGTTGAAGGATGGATACAGCTGGATGTAGGATTTGCTAATTTGGGTGAGATATTATGCTTCCCCTGTATCCCCAACACCTGATTGCATAACCGGAAAGGTTCGGGAGTTTCATAGGTGGGAATTCTTGTAGCTCTAGTTCTTCTTCCACGGATATTGGTTTGAGATTGGGATTTCTTACCGATTATTCGTTCTTGATCCGTACCTTGTTGATTTATTTCTCTACCTTAATTCTACGTGGCTTCTCAATTTATGGATATGTGACCATTTCAAGAGGAATGCATTCGTTCATTTTGTTCGGATGTGAAGACTATATGTTGCAAGTTTCATTCCGTTGGATTCAGCTTCAATATTTATCTGTCAATGTGCTAATGGTGGTCAACCTCTTCAGGATGGCTCCTCCAACGCGCACGACTCGGAATCCTAATCCGCCACCACCTCCCCCTCCTCCGGAGGCATGGCAAGCTGTGATGGCCACAACCAATGCAAACACACAGTTGATCATGCAAATTCTTCAAGAGCGCAATCAAGGCAACCAAGGGAATCAAGGCAGCAATCAGAATCACTTTGCTTCACTCAACCAGTTCCTTGCTAACGGGCCAAAGACTTTTAGCAATTGTGTTGAGGCAACCGATGCTGACGATTGGCTAGTGGATCTGTGCAAGCATTTCGAGTGCAGTAACGTCAGGCCTGAGGACTTTGTCAAGTTTGCTTCCTTCCAACTCAAAGATCAAGCTACAGAATGGTTCCAGCAGTACAAGGACTCCAGAGGTGGACGTGTTATCACTTGGGATGATTTCCGTCGAGATTTCCGAGCTCATCATATCCCTCAGAGCGTGGTTGAAAGCAAGCGTGAGGAATTCCGCAACCTGAAGCAAGGCTCTTTATCTGTCTATGACTACAACAAGTTGTTCCAGAAGCTCGCCCGCTTTGCCAAGCAGGACGTCCCTGATGAGAAGAGCATGATATACCAGTTCAGGGGTGGTCTCAGAGAAGAAATTCAGCTAGCTCTTGTTCTCTTCGAGCCCTTGAGATACGATGAGTTCTACAACATGGCATTGAAGCAAGAGGCTGCTCAGTTGAGGTGTGATGCTTCCAAGAAGCGAGCCAGAGATGTTACTCCTTCTTCCTCTACTCAAGTGGCCAAGCAGCAGAAGTACTGGCTTCCTCCTCCCCCGTTTCGTCAGACGTATCAGCAGAAGAGCAAAGGTGGCAGTGGTTCTTCCCACCCACCCAACCCTGGCTTTCAGAACAAGACTTCGTCTCAAGCTCCAAGATCGAGTGCTCCGTATCACCGTCCACTTTCAGAGGTCACGTGCAACAAGTGCCAATAGAAGGGTCACTATGCCAACAAGTGTTTCAACCAGAGGCGTCTTCCTCCTCCTCCTCCTGTCAGATCGGCAAGTACAGCTGTGGTCAAGCATAACCCCAAGTCTGCCAAGGTCAACTTGCTGAATGCAGCTCAGGCAGAGGACTCACCAGATGTGATCATGGGTAACCTTCCTGTTAATGACATTCCCGCAAGAGTTCTTTTTGACACTGGTGCATCTTTATCATTTTTATCGAAGCCTTTTGCATCCATGCATGATGTGCATACTATTGATTTGCCTAAACCGATAGCGGTTTCTTCTCCGGGTTTGTTCATGAACACCAAAATGATGGCTCCGGATGTCACTATCACGTTGGGCGATTACAAGTTTATTTCTTCTCCTATGGTGCTTGGTAACTCAGATATTGATCTTATTCTCGGAATGGATTGGCTTACTAAGCACAAGGCTCAGCTTGATTGTGCAGCCAGGCAGATTCAATTGACTCATTCGTCTGAGGATGTAATTGTCTTTGCCGCTCGTGATGATACCATTCGTCTGTTTTCTCTCAATGAGAAGGGTGAATTCGATGCCATCTCTCAAATTCCAGTCGTTTGCGAATATCAAGACGTCTTTCCAGAAGAGCTCCCAGGAATGCCTCCGCACCGGCCAGTTGAATTCGTTATTGATCTTGAGCCTGGCACGGAACCGGTGTGCAAACGTCCTTACAAGCTCAGACCTGAAGAGTTGAAGGAGCTGAAGAAGCAACTCGATATTCAAGAGAAAATGGGTCTCATCCGGCCTAGTTCTTCTCCGTGGGGTTGTGGTGTTCTTTTTGTGAAGAAGAAGGATGGAACGGACCGACTTTGTGTTGATTACCGTCCAGTGAACAAGAAGACCATCAAGAACAAATACCCACTTCCCAACATCAATGAGCTGTTCGAACAACTCAAAGGTGCCCAAGTATTCTCCAAGCTTGATCTCCGTATGGGCTATCATCAGATTCGAATCCGTGAGCAAGATATTCCCAAGACGGCTTTCAAGACAAGCTTTGGTTCATATGAATACACTGTCATGTCTTTTGGCCTCGTCAACGCTCCTCCGACGTTCTCTCGCATGATGAACTTCATCTTCAATGCCTACACCAATGACTTCGTTTTGGTCTATCTCGACGACATTCTGGTTTTCTCCAAGAACAAGGAATATCATGCCAAGCACTTGCGTTTGGTTCTTGATAAGCTCAGGGAACATCAGTTCTACGCCAAGTTCTCCAAGTGTGAATTTTGGCTCGATGAGGTTCTTTATCTTGGTCATATCATCTCTGCCAAGGGCATTGCCGTGAATCCTGAGAAGGTGTCTGCAATTGTGAATTGGGAACCTCCTCAGAACGTGAAGCAACTCCGCAGTTTTCTCGGTCTCGCAAGCTATTGCCGAAGATTCGTTGAAAACTTTTCTAAGATCGTGAAGCCTCTCTCAAATCTTCTCCAAAAGCACGTCAAGTACGTTTGGTCTCTGGAGTGTGACATTGCTTTCAACATTTTGAAAGAGAAATTGATCACTGCTCCAGTTCTGACTCCGCCTGATGAATCCAAGTCGTACGAGGTCTTTTGTGATGCCTCTCTCCAAGGTCTTGGCGCAGTATTGATGCAAGAGAAGAAAGTTGTTGCTTATACATCTCGCCAGTTGAAGCCTAATGAGAAGAACTACCCCACTCATGATCTCGAGTTGGCGGCAGTTGTGCATGCTCTTTTGACTTGGAGACATCTTCTATTGGGAAGAAAAGTGGACATTTTCACTGATCACAAGAGTCTCAAGTACATCTTCACTCAGCCTAATCTCAACCTCAGGAAAACTCGATGGGTCGAAATGATTCAAGAGTATAATCCGAGTATTGAGTATACTCCAGGCAAGGCCAATGTGATTGCTGACACTTTGAGCAGGAAAGCTTACTGCAACAGTCTGATTCTCAAGCCTTATCAACCCGAGCTTTGTGAAGCTTTCCGCAAACTTAACCTGCAAGTTGTTCCTCAAGGTTTCCTCACCAACCTTCTAGTCTCTCCTACCTTGGAAGACCAGATTCGCCAAGCCCAGCTTCTTGATGCTATGGTGAAAAAGGTGAAGATTGGGATTGCCAAGAGCCAGTCCAAGTACAAGTGCTACCGCCTTGATGACAAGGACACCCTCTTCTTCGAGGATCGTATTGTTGTACCCAAAGGTGACCTTCGTAAAGTGATCATGAACGAGGCTCACAATTCTCTCCTCTCCATCCACCCTGGGAGCACGAAGATGTATCAGGACCTTAAACAAGCTTATTGGTGGACTCGAATGAAGCGCGAGATCGCTCAATTCGTGAATGAATGTGATGTCTGCAGAAGAGTGAAGGCAGAACACCAAAGGCCAGCGGGTCTCCTCCAACCTCTTGCCATTCCAGAATGGAAGTTTGACCACATTGAAATGGACTTTGTGACTGGGTTTCCAAAGTCCAAGCGTGGCAATGATGCTATATTCGTTGTCATCGACAAACTCACCAAAGTGGCTCACTTTCTGCCTATCAAAGAGTCGATCACTGCAGCTCAATTGGCGGAACTCTATACCTCTCGTATTGTCTCTCTGCACGGTATTCCACAAGTGATATGTTCAGACCGTGGCAGCATCTTTACCTCGAAGTTTTGGGATTCTTTTCAGAAGGCCATGGGCACCAACATCCGCTTCAGCACAGCTTTCCATCCTCAAACTAGCGGTCAAGTCGAGCGTGTCAACCAGATTCTTGAAGATATGCTCAGGGCTTGTGTGATCTCCTTCGGCATGAAGTGGGAGGATTGTCTTCCTTATGCTGAATTTTCCTACAACAACAGTTTTCAAGCAAGTTCGGGCAAGGCCCCATTCGAAATTCTATATGGCAGGAAGTGCCGTACCCCTCTCAACTGGTCTGAAATCGGTGAACGCCAGCTTTTGGGTAATGACTTAATCACAGAAGCATAAGAAATGTCCAAAGGCATTCGTGATAACCTCAAAGCAGCCCAATCCCGTCAGAAGAGCTACTATGATAGTAAGCACCATGATTTGGCTTTCGAGATCGGAGATCATGTTTACCTCCGCGTCTCTCCTATGAAAGGTACTCGTCACTTCGGTATCAAAGGGAAGCTTGCCCCCGGATACGTGGGACCTTTCAAGATTGTCAGCAAGAGAGGCGACCTCGCCTATCAACTCGAGCTTCCTTCAAATTTTGCAAATGTTCATGACGTGTTCCATGTCTCTCAGCTTCGAAAGTGCTTCAAGACTCCTGACCGCACCGTCAACTTCGAGGACATTGAGCTCCAAGAAGATCTCTCTTATCGTGAGCACCCAGTTGCTATTCTTGAAGAGACTGAACGCAAGACTCGCAACAAGTCAATCAAATTTCTCAAAGTCAAGTGGTCACACCATTCCAACCGTGAAGCTACCTGGGAACACAAGGATCACCTTCGTTCTGAGTACCCGGCGTTCTTTCAGTCCTAGATCTCGGGACGAGATCCTTCGTAGTGGTGGAGTGTTGTAACACCCCGGATGTAACTTTCCCAATTTGTACTCCAACTCTTGCCATCTCCGGTGTTAAGTTATATTTATTTCCTCGGGTTCGGGTTTTGTCTCCGTGTGTTGTTGTCGTTGTCATGCATCTCATATCATGTCATCATGCGCATTGCATTTGCATACTTGTTCGTCTCATGCATTCGATCATTTTCCCCGTTGTCCGTTTTGCATTCCGGCGCTTCGTTCTCCTCCGGTGGCCATTTCTACCTTTCTTTCGTGTGTGGGGATTAAATATTTCCGGATTGGACCGAGACTTGCCAAGCGGCCTTGGTTTACTACCGGTAGACCGCCTGTCAAGTTTCGTATCATTTGGACTTCGTTTGATACTCCAATGGTTAACCGAGGGACCGAAAAGGCCTTGTGTGTGTTGCAGCCCAACACCCCTCCAATTTGGCCCAAAACCCACCTAACTCTGCTCCATCATCTAGAGCATTCGATCACGATCGCGTGGCCGAAAACCGCACCTCATTTGGACTCTCCTAGCTCCCTCTATGCCTATTTAAACACCCCTCCGTTTTCGGATCTCCTTCCTCCCCGAAACCCTAGAAAATCCCCTCGCGCGCACCGGACATGTCCGTTTCTCGCCGAACGGACTCCGCCGCCGCCCGCATCCACTGAGGGGCTGCCACGTGGCCTCCCCGCGCCGCCTCCTCCGCCGGCCCGCCGCGGCCCATCGCGGGCCCTCCCCGCCGCCACTCGGGCCCGCGCCGCGCTGCCGCCGCCTCCCGCGCTGCCGCCGCCTCGCGCCGCCAGCCGCCACCGCTGCGTCGTGCTGCCGCCACGCCAAGCCGCCGCCGCCGCCTCTCTGCCCACACGCCGGCCGCCGCCTCTCCGCCCGCACGCCGCACGCCGCCGACCGCCTCCTCGCCGTGGTCGCCGCGCCACCACCCGGCTCCGGCCTCCTCCTCCCTCCTCGGCCACCGCGGCCCCCAACTCCGGCGAACAGGACCCGGCGTCGAACCTCGTGCAACGTGCAGATCCGGATCTCGGATGAACAGTAAACCCTAGGGGTAAAATTTCGTCTAAGTCCCAGAATTTCCAATCCAAGTGCTCCTGTTCGTGACCCCGTAACTTTGCATCCGTAGCTTCGATTCATGCATATAGCATATCAAAATGTTCACCTCAGAGAGTACATCATTTCATTCCATTACATCATTTTCATTTGAGTTCGTTTTGATGCCCGAAATGCTGTTAGAAGAGGGCTACTTGAGATAATTGTTAGATCTGCTACTCCGTTTAGGTTTTTGTCATTTTTGCCATGATTAATGTGTGCATGATATGCCCTGATGCTCTACATGTGTTTTGTTAAGGGTTTAGTCATATTTCCAGAGGTGCAACCCATGTATTTTTTTGATGTGTGTGGTGACTTGTGCAAGCTTGCAAAGTGGTGCACTTGCAAATTCTGTTTTCAGGGACTTAGTAATTTCACTAAGTCCTGCAGCTGTTTGTCTCATGATGCCATATGTTCTTGTTGTTTCCTAGTGATCCGTGCCTCTTTTGAGGATGATCAGTAAGGGAGTTGTGTTAATCTTGTAGTACTCTATCCATCCATTTCTTTGTTTGAAATTATGGAGCACTCTAGCTTGAGTAAATCGAGCTCTACTTTTGCTACTTTGTGAATCTGGGCAGATTGTCAACTTGTTTGCAATTTTGCCGATGATGTTGTAGTTGATCCATGCATGCTATGCTATTGTTCTTGCCATGTCTAGCTTGAATTTTGTGTGTTATTAATGGATGTATGCTTGTCTTGCCATGACTTGCACCGTAGTGAGTGCATCGAGCTCGTAAACATGCCTACTTGAGTTATATTTCAACATGTGTCAGTTTTTCACTAAGTCTGAAAACTGATTATGTTTTTGCTATGTTCACGTGCTTGCAATTGTATTTACTGATCCCTTTTGGCTCAAGGTCACTAAGGGACTTTTGTTAAGCTCTTTGAGTAGATCCATGCCATGCTTTACTTTGCCATGTTCAGGTCCTGTAGCATGTAGTTTTGTTGCTCCGAAGAGGGCTACTTGATCTGAAATTCCAGACAAGTGTTAATTTCACTAAATCTGAGATCTGTTTTTCATATGCATTTTTGCCATGCTTGTTTGAACCTGTTAATGGATGAATTGGCTGTAGCTCAGTGCTAGACTTTTGTTAAGCATCTTGCGTGCATCCCTGCCATGTATTTTGTTGTCATGTTTGGGTGCTGTAGCATGTTAATTTCGTTGCATTTAGATGCCTACTTGCTGTAAATCGCAGACCGGTGTCATTTTTGAATCGCTTGCCATTTCCAAACCGTAACTCCGATTCCGGCGTTCTTTATATCGTTTTCAAGCGATTTCATCTCATATTTCCAGTGGCACACTTGGATTTCCATTTTGAGGCCAGGTTCATGCATTTCCTGTTATATCTTGCATTTTGCATCCCGCATCGCATTCCGCATAGCATATCATCATTTCATCATATTGCTTGGTCTTGCACGTGGTTGATTGTATCCTTGTTGCTTGTTTGTCTTGTTTGGGTAGAGTCAGGAGACGAGTTCACTAACGAGGAGCCCGTTGAGTTTGCTTTTGAGGATCCAGTCAACTCTGACAACTGTGCAGGCAAGATGATCATACCCTCGAAATCACTACTATCTTTGCTATGCTAGTTTGCTCGCTCTTTTGCTATGCCAATGCTACGATGCCTACCACTTGCTTGCCAGCCTCCCAAATTGCCATGTCAAACCTCTAACCCACCTTGTCCTAGCAAACCGTTGATTGGCTATGTTACCGCTTTGCTCAGCCCCTCTTATAGCGTTGCTAGTTGCAGGTGAAGATTGAAGGCCGTTCCTTGTTGGAACATTTATTTACTTGTTGGGATATCATTATATTGCCATGTTATCTTAATGCATCTATATACTTGGTAAAGGGTGGAAGGCTCGGCCTCTCGCCTAGTGTTTTGTTCCACTCTTGCCGCCCTAGTTTCCGTCATATCGGTGTTATGTTCCCGGATTTTGTGTTCCTTACGTGGTTGGGTTATAATGGGAACCCCTTGATAGTTCGCCTTGATTAAAGCTTTTCCAGCAATGCCCAACTTTGGTCTTACCATTCGCCACCTACCCTTTTCTTTCCCTTGGGTTCTGCAGACTCAAGGGTCATCTTATTTTAGCCCCCCCGGGCCAGTGCTCCTCTGAGTGTTGGTCCAACCGAGCGATGTCCGGGGCTACCAGGGGCAACTCTGGGCTGGCCTACCCGACGTCTTGCTCATCTGAGTGTGACCTGAGAACGAGATATGTGCTGCTCCTATCGGGATTTATCGGCACATTCGGGCGGTGTTGCTGGTCTTGTTTTAACCTGTCGAAGTGTCTTGAATTAACGAGATACCGAGTCTGATCGGAACGTCTTGGGAGGAGGTCTATTCCTTCGTTGACCGTGAGAGCTTGTCATGGGCTAAGTTGGGACTCCCCTGTAGGGATTTGAACTTTTGAAAGCCGTGCCCGCGGTTATGGGCAGATGGGAATTTGTTAATGTCTGGTTGTAGATAACTTGAACCTTAAATTAATTAAAATGAATCAACCGAGTGTGTTACCGTGATGGCTTCTTCTCGGCGGGGTCCGGGAAGTGGACACGGTGTTGGAGTAATGTTTGCGTAGGTTGCTCTCTAGTTTCTCGCACGCGCTTTGCCTCCTCTTCTCGCTCTCTTTTGCGAATAAGTTAGCCACCATACTTGCTAGTCGCTTGCTGCAGCTCCACATATTTACCCCGCCTTACCTATAAGCTTAAATAGTCTTGATCGCGAGGGTGCGAGATTGCTGAGTCCCTGTGGCTCACAGATTACTATTACACCAGATGCAGGGCCTGATGATTTCGCTCCAGGAGACGCGTATGAGCTCAAGTGGGAGTTCGACGAAGACTCTCAACGATACTATGTTTTCTTTCCCGATGATCAGTAGTGGTGCCTAGTTGGGGGTGATTGGGACCGTGTCGCATGTTGGGTTATCTTTCATTTTGGTGTCGTAGTCGGGCCATGAGTGTTTGGTTGATGTAATGTTATTTATGTACTTGATTGACGTGGTGAGTGTAAGCCAACTATGTTATCTCCCCTTTTATTATCATATTACATGGGATGTTGTGAAGATTGCCTAACTTGCGACATATGCCTTCAATGCGATTATGTGTCTAAGTCGTGCCTCGACACGTGGGAGCTATAGTCGCACCGAGGGTGTTACAGCGACGATCATGAACCTCTTCAACAACATGAAGACGGCGCCCATATTGGACTCATACTCCGAGTCAAGCTACGAGACCGCACATGAGACCTTTTGTTTGGTCTTAGAGGAGAGTGATGATGTGCCATCTCCGGCCTTCATCAACGGCTACAACCACGACATGATTGAGCATGGAGACATTTGCACCAACATCTCTCCGACACCCACATATAAAGAGATGCCCCAATTCCCATGTGAGGAGAGCCACCCCACCATGAGCGATATGAGTGACTCCACCATTTGTGACATTGAGTGCATTTCCTATGAGAGGATGAGTGCGACCACCACTAGCCCCACACTTGAGAGCATCCAAGAGGGAGTGAGTGAGCCACCACACTTAGTGAGTGAGGTAGTTGACATGGCACGTGAGGCCACTATGATTTCTAACAACTTAAACTCTACTCCAAGTGTGTTTTCTTTGGTGCTAGGTCTCCTACATGATGACACGCCTATCCTCGACGAGTCCATACCTCCAATGGAGATGACGATGGCCATGGTGGAGGATGATGCACCCCCCACATGGTTCCATCAAGATGGAGATGACCATGACTTGGTCTTCGACACCTCACCTACAACACATGAGCGATGCTCCAAAGGTAACATAGGTGATGGTGCTTCTCTTGTCCCACTAGTGGACTATTTTATGAATGATTGCTTTGCGTGATGTTGACACACCTATACCCATGCTTCATGCTAGTGTGACTTCTTCATGTCATGACTTACCTATTTATGATGAATATGATGACGAGCATGTCGAGTTGGCTAGTTGTGATGCTATGCTCCATAGGATATCATGTGAAAATTCTTTTGGTCACATCATGTTTGACAATCCATTCAGCTTGTCATATGCTATGAGTGAGATATCCCATATTGCATCATTTCAATCTCAACATAGTGACTATGCATGCCCCATTCACATAAATCCTATTTGCACTTATGGCATAGATGACGAGATGATGGTCATCGGCTTTTGTTTTTCATGTGATGATATTGCCATGCTTCCTTTACATGATTTGCGCAATTCATCTACCATGCCACGCCATGATCACAATGTTCCAACTATGCATTGTTTTGGATGTTGTCAATATTCTCCATGTGATGTTTCCACTAATGATCATGAGGAGACCCCCATAGTTTCCTCATCCATATTAGGAGATCTTGATGCATTCCATACTTTGCATGTTTGCCATGATTGCTTGCACTGTATGCATTCCATGAATAACAATGCTCTACATATTTCTTGTGATGCATTACACAATTTGGGTCTCCATTATGCTATACATAATAACAAACCTATCATGATGGATGACATGTTTCTATATCACGCATCACATTTATTTGAGCATTGGATATTTTGTGCTAACCAACACAAGCACGTGCGCATCACGATGGATGATGTGTACATCTACCACGCACACACAATTTTTCCTTTGTCTTTGCTTTGTGTAGGTAATCATGCACAATCGTCAACCTCTCAATCCCAAGAGTTGATGAAATGAGCTCTTGAGAGCAAAGATGACTTGGGATCCCATGAACTATCCTTCCCACCGATCTCTTCGCGCAACGACTACGCGCATCTCTCTCACTTGGCTCTCACATGGCTATGGGCTATATACCGCTTGTCGCTTCATGCTCATTTTACCGTGTTCACTTTGCATGCTATGCTTACTTCTATGCCTTTGCCATGCAATTGTGACCCTTGCGTGCATCTACCCATGATTCACCATTATGCTACTCCTATGTGTAATTGCATGCTTGGTGGAGATCCTTGTTGCTTTTGCCATGTTTATCACGTGCCTCATGCTATTGATGCTATTTTGCTCATATCCTCCTTTCATGCTTGTGATATGTCTTGTGCATTATTCATGCCCACCATTTGCACACATGACATAATTGACATGATTCTTTCTAGTACGTTGCATCTTCGCAATACTAGCTTGCTTGCCTTGATTCACATGATTGCTTGCTTTGTCACATCACCCATGTTCCATTCTTCCTTGCTTTCTTGGGTTGATGACGTATATGTTCATGCCTCTCACATGATATATTTTGTTCATTGTCGCTTGCCTCCAATTGTTGCATCTATGCTTATTGATCATGGAGACTTGGACACTTTACTTGTGATGCATGCTTGCTTGATTAGCCTATTGTATTTGGTTGTTCTCGCATCATCATATGCCTCCATACTATGAAATGCTCCCTTGTACTTTCTTATGATGAGCATGATGCATCCACTTGTTGGGTATTTTACCGCACGAATGATAGGTTTTCCGCTAACCTCATTTGTTTTTCCGAGTGTTTGTCATGTTATTTCATGTTGACGGATTCACAAGGCGATACCGTCATGACACAATTTGGTCATGTGAAGGCATACACGATGTGCAACACCAACATTTGCGAGAATCTCCTAAAGGTGAACTCCTTCCCTTTGAGCCATCCTCAAATATGCATATTGGATGGGTCACTCTTTCATTGTTGTTTCCTTCTTCTTGTCTACATGTTACATCTATTGGATGGAGGACCGACATTGGAGATGGAACCCATGGACCTTCAAGTTGAGGAGCGCTCGGACTTATTGGATGCACCTTTGAACCTCCACTCATGCCACGACATCAAGCATTGGTATACCAACACCTCCATATTTGTTGATTGTGTTCACACATGTCATGCTCGATGGACATATCATACACATGACAAATTTGCATCTTATGCATGGATTGACTCACATCATGATTGCCTTGTTGCATCTTGTATTCCCATGTCATCCATGATATATGAGCTTGTGCATTTCATTAGCAAATTTGTTGTGATATACCTTGATGGCATATTCATACATCATGATCTTATTGCCTACCATCAATTGCATGCTCACATCACATTGAGCATCCATTACCATATTCATGCTATTGATAAACCGTCTCACTATGACATCATTTTGCACCGTGGTTGCATTGATCATATTCACAAAACATTTGTGTGCATAATGAATGTTTTTGCTCCCATGAATGCTTTGCATACCATTCCATATCTTTTGGATAAGCTTCATGCACCTTGTCATGCTCAATCTTGTCGCACGGACTCATTCTTACATGATGGACACTTTGTCTGCGCTAACCATTGTATTTCCGAGTGTCATTTGTGTTTGCTCTTTTTGCATGTGTACCACTCCGGAGACACCTTGGAGTACTTGGATTGCGCCATGTCTTCCACTTCATCCAACTACAAGTCCGTCTACGACAACCGCTTCCATGGTGATGAGGATCACGATCCGAGGTCGGATCTTTCCCAAGGGAGGGGAGATGATGCGGAGCATCCTACGATCATCCCCATGTACACTCAAGCATACGCCTTTGGGCCTAAGGTGAACTCGCTCCTTCCCGAATCTTCCCTTTGCGCATGTAAGACATGGATGCTACTTCATGTGCGGACCTTGTGCATACTCATGTACACCCGAGGAGACCATGGAGAACCCAAGGACCAAGGCCAAGCATGCGCGGAAGCGACGACGGAAGAAGGCGGAGACAGCTCCAAGACTTGGACATCCAGCCGCTGGAGACGACCCCTGCAGCAACAGCCTCCCAGCCGCCAAGTGCTACAGGCCCCGGACATTCGGCGCCTTGCCAAGTCCCGGACATCCGGCCTCGGCCTCGGAAATCCGGACACCGCCGAACCCGAGAGCAACAAGACCAACCCCGCTAGCCCGGACATCCGCCCCCCAGCCGGGGCATCCGGCGCCTGTCTGCGCACAGTGAACGGGCCAAGGGCCCATGTATCCCTCTTTCCCACTTACCCCTTCGTGGCTTAGACTATATATACTCCCCCACCTCCTTCTAGTTAGGGTCAGCATTGGTTTAGCTCATATTTATAGATAGAGCATTGCTCATCCACATCGGATCTACTCCACGAGAGAGACCGCGGCCTCTACGGAGAAGATCCCTTTGGATTCAAGACCTCGTCGCGGAGAAGATCATCAAGACCCCCTCTTGGGCGGCCCCCTCAAGACCTCCTCACGGAGAAGACCGTTACCTCTTGTATCGTCCGTTGTTGACTTTGGATCTTGTATCTTCCTTTGTGTTCATGGATCTAGCGCATGTGTGATCAGAGAACAAAATGTGGACTTTGGTTGACTTGCCCAATGATCGGCAAGCCATAGAGAATAAATGGATCTTCAAGAAGAAGACTGGCGCTGACGGTAATATTACTGTCTACAAAGCTCGACTTGTTGCGAAAGGTTTTCGACAAGTTCAAGGAGTTCACTATGATGAGACCTTCTCACCCATAGCGATGCTTAAGTCTGTCCGAATCATGTTAGTAATTGCCGCATTTTATGATTATGAAATTTGGCAAATGGATGTCAAAACTGCATTCCTTAATGGATATCTTAAAGAAGAGTTGTATATGATGCAACCGGAAGGTTTTGTCGATCCAAAAGGTGCTAACAAAGTGTGCAAGCTCAAACGATCCATTTATGAACTGGTGCAAGCCTCTCGGAGTTGGAATATATGCTTTGATAGTGTGATCAAAGCATATGGTTTTATACAGACTTTTGGAGAAGCCTATATTTACAACAAAGTGAGTGGGAGCTCTGTAGCATTTCTGATATTATATGTGGATGACATATTGCTGATTGGAAATGATACTAAATTTCTGAATAGCATAAATGGATACTTGAATAAGAATTTTTCAATGAAAGACCTTGGTGAAGCTGCTTATATATTGGGCATCAAGATCTATAGAGATAGATCAAGACGCTTAACTGGACTTTCACAAAGCACATACCTTGATAAAGTTTTGAAGAAGTTCAAAATGGATCAAGCAAAGAAAGGGTTCTTGCCTGTGTTACAAGGTGTGAAGTTGAGTCAGACTCAATGCCCGACCACTGCAGAAGATACAGAGAAAATGAAAGTCATTCCCTATGCTTCAGCCATAGGTTCTATCATGTATGCAATGCTGTGTACCAGACCTGATATGTGCCTTGCTATTAGTTTAGTAGGAGGTACCGAAGTAATCCAGGAGTGGATCACTGGACAGAGGTCAAGAACATCCTGAAATACCTGAGAAGGACTAAGGATATGTTTCTCGTTTATGGAGGTGACAAAGAGCTCGTCGTAAATGGTTACGTCGATGCAAGCTTTGACACTGATCCAGATGACTCTAAGTCACAAACCGGATACGTATTTTTATTGAATGGTGGAGCTGTCAGTTGGTGCAGTTCCAAGCAGAGCGCCGTGGCGGGATCTACGTGTGAAGCAGAGTACATAACTGTTTCGGAAGCAGCAAATGAAGGAGTCTGGATGAAGGAGTTCATATCCGATCTAGGTGTCATACCTAGTTCATTAGGTCCAATGAAGATCTTTTGTGACAATACTGATGCAATTGCCTTGGCAAAGGAATCCAGGTTTCACAAGAGAACCAAGCACATCAAGAGACGCTTCAATTCCATCTGCGATCAAGTCAAGGAGGGAGACATAGAGATTTGCAAGATACATACGGATATGAATGTTGCAAACCCGTTGACTAAGCCTTGATACGTCTCCAATGTATCTATAATTTATGAAGTATTCATGCTATTATATTATGCATCTTAGATGTTTTTATATGCATTTATATGCTATTTTATATGATTTTTGGGACTAACCTATTAACCTAGAGCCTAGTGCCAGTTTCTATTTTCCCCTTGTTTTTGAGTATTGCAGAAAAGGAATCCAAATGGAGTCCAATTGATATGCCAATTTTTAATGATTTTTATGGACCAAAAGAAGCCCCCAGTGTAAAAGAGTTGGTCCAGAAGAGTCCAGAGCCGTCCACGAGGGTGGGGGGCACGCCCCACCCCCTAGGCGTGGGCCCCTATCTCGTGGACGACTCGGAGACCCCCCTGATGTGAAACCGACACAAAAAATTCCTATAAATACAGAAAACCCAAGAAAATAACCTAGATTGGAAGTTCCGCCGCCGCAAGCCTCTGTAGCCATGAGAAATCAATCTAGTCCCTCTCTGGCACCCTGCCGAAGGGGGCCATCATCACCAGAGGGCATGGAGGAGGATCCCGGAGGGGCCATCATCACCATGAAGGCCAAGGACCAGAGGGGGAACCTCTCCCCATCCAGGGGGGAGGCTATGGAGGAGGAAGCACAAGGGGGAGAACCTCTCCTCCTCTCTCTCGATGGCGCCAGAGTGCCATCGGGAGGGGAATCATCGCCACGGTGATCGTCTTCATCAACATCACCATCCTCATCTCTTTTATGCGGTCCAGTCTCCCGCACCTCGCTATAATCCCTACTTGAACATGGTGCTTTATGCCACATATTATGATCCAATGATGTGTTGCCATCCTATGATGTTTTGAGTAGATATCCTTTGTCTTTGGGTTGATTGATGATCTAGATTGGTACGAGTTGTGTGTTTTATTTTGGTGCTGTCCTATTGTGCCCTCCGTGTCCCGCAAGTGTGAGGGATTCCTGCTGTAGGGTGTTGCAATACGTTCATGATTCGCTTATAGTGGGTTGCTTGAGTGACAGAAGCGTGAACCCGAGTAAGGGGGTTGTTGCGTATGGGATAAAGGGGACTTGATGCTTTAATGCTATGGTTGGGTTTTACCTTAATGATCTTTAGTAGTTGCGGATGCTTGCTAGAGTTCCAATCATAAGTGCATATGATCCAAGAAGAGAAAGTATGTTAGCTTATGCCTCTCCCCCATATGAAATTGCAATGACGACCACCGGTCTTGTTAACAATTGCCTAAGACAATTCCGCACAGCGATCCATCATTATTCCACACTCGCTATTTATAATATTTAGTAATATATTCTAACTTTATGATAACAGCACCTACTTTTATGTTTTAGCTCTCCGATATCATGCAAAGTTATCCTCTTCATACCCACAATGTAGTTTTATTTCTCGTTTCTGGTTGGAAGCAAACGTTCGGTGTACGTAGAGTCGTATCAGTGGTAGATAGGGCTTGAGAGAATATTGATCTTACCTTTAGCTCCTTGTGGGTTCGACACTCCATACTTATCGCTTCCACCATTGGGAATTGCTACGATGATTCCCTGCACTTGGGGATTATCAAGCTCTTTTCTGGCGCCGTTGCCGGCAGCAATAGCGTGGGGTTGATATTCTCGTGTGTGCTTGTTTGATTTCTTCACTAAGTAGATTTTGTTTTTCCCTTTTTGTTTCTATTTAGTTGTGGGTGAAACATACATTTTTTTAAAAGAATGAAAATACAAAAAAATTACTTGCCTCTCATACCTAAAAAGTTTTTCAATAAGAGAAGTGATTGGAAGGTTATGTATTGGAGAAGTGAGGGTCGACCTTGAACACTTGTGTTCATGCTCATGGAAACAATGTAATTTTTTTATGGAATCTTCTCTGAAAATAATTATCCCCTTGTATATATATCCATTGTATTATAAAAATAATGTGCCAAGCTTCGGTTTTAGGATGATTAGATTGCTTGTTTACTATGTACAGTTCAAAAACAGAAACTTTGGCTGTAGCGCGTGATTTTAATTTTTTTTACTGGAAAGTCAAATGGGTCTGAAACATTTTTCACATTACTTCTATATAATCTTTTTAAATTTTCATATTTTTTAGAATTTGTTGGAGTTATAGAAGTTTACTAAACTTCTAGATTACTACAGACTGTCCTGTTTTTGACAGATTCTGTTTTCTATGAGTTGTTCGCTTATTTTGATGAATCTATGGGCAGTATCGGGGGGTATGAACCATGGTGAAGTTGGAATACAGTAGATATAGTTCTAATATGAAATTGGAATAAGTTTGCAACAACACCTAAAGGTAGTGATTTGCTTTATTTACACTAACGGATCTCACAAAGTTTTTGTTAAAGTTTTGCGTGGATGAAGTGTTCGAAGATCGAGGAGCTATCGGTATGAGAAGAATAAAGAGAGGCAAGATCTCAAGCTTGGGGATGCCCAAGGCACCCCATGTAAATATTTCAAGGATACTCAAGCATCTAAGCTTGGGGATGCCCCGGTTGGCATCCCATCTTTCTTCTTCAACAATTATCGGTATACCTCGGTTTTTGTTTTGTTCACATAATTTGTGTCCTTTGTGTTTTTGTTTTTCCTTTAAGAACCATGCTAGTATGAGATAGCCCTTTATTTATTTATAGAATACTTCATGTGCTTCACTTATATCTTTTAAGTATGATCTTATAGAATTGCTCTTTGTGCTTTACTTAAATCTTTTGAGTATGGTTTTATAGAATGCTTCATGTGCTTCACTTATATATTTTGAGCTTGGATATTGGTTAGTATATATTAATTGTAGGATGCTCAATGAACTTCACTTATATGTTTTGGAGTATGAGTAATGCTATCATCTAAAGTGGATTTAGAAGAAGGTTGCTCCCACTATTCCCAATGAGAGGAATTTTGCTTATGAGAAGACTAGTAAAATTTGTATGCTTGTAGATCATGAACAGAATGCTTTATGTGCTGGTTATATTGTTGAACTCATTCATGATGCTACTGAAAATTATTATGAGGGAGGAATACATGTTTGTAGGAGTTGCAATAATATCAAGTTTCCTCTCTATATGCTTAAAGTTTTGAAGTTATACTTGTTTTTCCTTCCTATGCTAGCTGATTCTTGTTCCTATAAATTGTGTGCTCAAAAAATCCACAGGCATAGGAAGTGGGTTAGGTTTAAATGTGCTAGTCATATTCTTCATGATGCTCTCTTTATGTTTCAATTCTTATCTTTTATGTGAGCATCATTGAAATCATCATGCCTAGCTAAAAGGCATTAAAGAAAAGCGCTTGTTGGGAGATAACCCAATATTTACCCTTACTGTTTTTGTGTGTTTACATGATTAAGCTACTTTAGTAATCATGTTTTATATCTTTTGTTTCAATAAATTGCCAAGTAAGACCTTTGGGAAGACTTGGGTGAAAGTTAATGTGATCTTGCTGTAAAAAATAGAAACTTTGCGCTCACGAGATTAGCTGTCATTTTTTTTACAGAAGAGCGCGATTGAGTTGATTCTTTTTTTCAGAAGATTAATATATAAATTCCTCACGTCCACCAATTTATTTCATAATGTTTGGAGTAGCAGAAGTATGGCTAGTGTTCAGATCATTACAGATTGTTCTGTTTCTGACAGATTATGTTTTCATGCATAGTTTGCTTGTTCTCTAGTTTCTTTCTATGGCTTGTATTTCTCAATATAAATTGTAGAAATGATAGGGTACAGTAGGCATTGTGTGAGAACAATTATGAACCTTTTCTTTGACAATACAAAAGTGAATGGTTTACTCTTTACCATACTAACCTATCTCACGAAGTCCCGTTAAGTTTTGTGTGATTGAAGTTTTCAAGCTTTGGGTGAGATATCGATATGAGGAGAATAAGGAGTGGAAAGACCCTAAGCTTGGGGATTACCAATGCAACCCAAGGTAATATTCAAGGAAGACTCAAGCACCTAAGCTTGGGGATGCCCCGGAAGGCATCCCCTATTTCGTCTTCAAAACTATCGGTATACCTTACTCAAAGCTATATTTTTATTCGTCACATGATATGTGTTTTGCTTGGAGCGTATTTTCAATTTTACTTGCTGTTTGAATAAAATCATTGGATCTGAAATCTTGAATGAAAAAGAATCCTCCCATGGCTAGTTAATTATTTGACTACTCAGTGTTCTTCACTTATATCTTTTTGGAGTAATTTGTCATTTACTCACGTGCTTCACATATATCCTATGAGTAAATGGTTGAATGAATTGAATATCATAAATCTGAATTTATATATGTTTCATATGCTTATAACATGGGGAGTAATGACTTCACACATAATAAATAAGTATAGGTAGTAAACTTATTGGAAGTTAACAAACACAGAATTGGTCACTTGAACAATTCATGAAAGAATATTGAAAGAAGAGAGATTTCACATATAAATATACTATCTTGGACATCTTTTGCAATTGCGAGCACTCATTAAAATATGACATGCTAAAAGGTTGATGTTGGACAAGGAAGACAACTTAATGAGTTATGTTTTCCTATATCCGAAACATTATATTGCCTTTGATCACCAACATGTTGAGCTTGCCTTTCCCTCTCATGCTAGCCAAATTCTTTGCACCAAGTAGAGATACTACTTGTGCTTCCAAACATTCCTTAAACCAGTTTTTCCATGAGAGTCCACCATACCTACCTATGGATTGAGTAAGATCCTTCAAGCAAGTTGTGATCGGTGCATGCAATAAAAATTGCTCTCTAAATATGTATGATCTATTAGTGCGAAGAAAATAAGCTTTATACGAACTTGTGATAAGGAAGAAATAAAAGCGACAGATTGCATAATAAAGGTCTTTATCACAAGCTGCAATATAAAGTGACATTCTTTTGCATTAAGATTTTGTGCATCCAACCATAAAAATGCATGACAACCTCTGCTTCCCTCTGCGAAGGGCCTATCTTTTACTTTTATCTTCTACCCTTATACCAGAGTCATGGTGGTCATCACCTTTCCTTTTTACACTTTTTCTTTTGGCAAGCACTTTGTGTTGGATCGATCCGGATATATATATATATATATCCACTTGGATGTAGGTCCTCATAAATTATTATTGTTGACATTACCCTTGAGGTAAAAGTTTGGGAGGCGAAACTATAAGCCCCTATCTTTCTCTGTGTCCGATTAAAACTTTGAACCCATAAATATCACATGAGTGTTAGCAATTGCGAAAGATTAAATGATAGTTGAGTATGTGGAGTTTGCGGAATCAAAGCTCTTACATAGACCCTTCCCAAAAATAAGATGAATTGCAATTTTTTGACGACTAAGAGCACGGTTTATTAGTTTTCAAGAAAGTTTATGATCTATACTTTGACATGTGAATAGCTTGTTACTTGATCATGATAAGTTTCATGAGTTGAGCTACTGTTATGATATATAATGATGCTAGAAAAAGTGATTGGAACTATCATTGATGAAACTTATGCACTTGCTAGTATTCACTCTTTATAAATTATTTCTTTTATCATTTACCTACTCGAGGACGAGCATGAATTAAGCCTCTCTCATGAGCAAAACATGATCAGCACCAAGACTCCATGGGTGTTAGAATCATTACAATGTAATCTAGATTATTGACTCTAGTGCAAGTGGGAGACTGAAGGAAATATGCCCCAGAGGCAATAATAAAGTTGTTATTTATATTTCCTTATATCATGATAAATGTTTATTATTCATGCTAGAATTGTATTAACCGGAAACTTAGTACATGTGTGAATACATAGACAAACAGAATGTCACTAGTATGCCTCTACTTAACTAGCTCGTTAATCAAAGATGGTTAAGTTTCCTAACCATAGACATGAGTTGACAATTGATGAGCGGGATCACATCATTAGAGAATGATGTGATTGACTTGACCCATCCGTTAGCTTAGCACTATGATCGTTTAGTTTATTGCTATTGCTTTCTCCATGACTTATACATGTTCCTATGACTATGAGATTATGCAACTCCCGAATACCGGAGGAACACTTAGTGTGTGATAGAGGCAAAGGTGTCCCGATGTTTCGATGAGATGGTGGCTATCGTTTTCTGTGGGAGTCGACCTTGACGATCCGACTACGATCGTGCGAGACGTCGCGCCTTAGCAATCGCTAAACCAACTTCCGAGGGGTTATTGACCACGCCGGAGCACGATCAACCTGACCACGAGGGCCTGTTTCCTGCGAGCAAACGAAGAACAAGCAAGAAACTGAGATTGCAATCTGGATATTGCGAATATAAGATGAAAGCTTTATTGATCAAGGTGGGGTTCTGTGACGTCTTGGTCTGGTCGTTGGACACAAACGAAGTACGTGAAGTTGCAGCTATGGCGAACTTTTAATCTAAACAAAACCCAAAGTCTAAACGACGCCCTAAGGGCTGTATATATGGAGGAAGAGAGGGGAATTTCGTGGCCCTTGAGGGTGGGGTCCGAAACCAACCCTAACTCTTGTTTCCCCACACATACAGACTCTAAAAATAGCCTATACTTAAGTATTTCGAAATTACATGGGCCTGGCCCATTAATAAGGTGACGCAGCACCTAGAATAGCCTATGGACGAATATTATGAAGTGGCATCTTGTATATTTCGTCCATGGCTTCATGCACTCCTTATGGCGGCTTCAAAGTCCTGAAATCATCACTTGTAACTCCGTTCTTGATCCCCTTGCGCATGCCATCAACTTCATGCGTGTTCTTGCTCCAATGTTCATCCTTCTCCAAGCTAGGCCCTTCATTTGAAAGCAAAACAAATGTATCCAATTTAGGCAGCATCATAATCTCATGAACATTAGAATCATTACCAAGAAACGAAAGTACCTGGTAATTTAATTGGCGTGCGCGAGCTCTAGTAATTGGTCCAGTATATGTAACAGTAGGGGCTGTGGGTGTAACAATGGTATTGATGTCCTCATCATCCTCCCCTTCTTGAAATGAAGTCGTCCTCGACGAAAGCTCATCTTCCTCACCCAGATAAGGCTTCAAATCTGCAATATTAAAAGTGGGACTAACCCCAAAATCTGCAGGTAGCTCAAGTTTATATGCATTATCATTTATTTTCTCTAAAACCTTAAAAGGACCATCAGCACGTGGCATTAGCTTTGATTTGCGCAGATTAGGAAATCTATCTTTACGCAAATGTAACCAAACAAGATCTCCAGGTGCAAACACAACATGTTTTCTACCCTTATCTCCAGCAAGTTTATATTTAGCATTCATACGCTCAATGTTTTCCTTAGTTAACTCATGCATTTTTAAAATCAATTCAGAACGTTCTTTAGCATGAAAATTAACCTTCTCCGAAGATGGAAGAGGCAACAAATCAATAGGTGCACGAGGTAGGAAACCATACACAATTTCAAAAGGGCACATCTTCGTAGTAGAATGCAATGAACGATTATAAGCAAATTCAATATGAGGCAAGCATTCTTCCCACATTTTCTTGTTATTCTTCAAAACAGCCCTAAGCATAGTAGACAATGTTCTATTGACTACTTCAGTTTGTCCATCAGTTTGGGGGTGACAAGTAGTACTAAAAAGCAGCTTAGTCCCCAACTTAGCCCATAAACATCTCCAAAAGTGGCTAAGAAATTTAGTATCACGATCTGAAACAATAGTATTTGGCACACCATGTAAGCGAATAATTTCACGAAAGAACAAATCAGCAACATTAACAGCATCATCGCTTTTATGACATGGTATAAAGTGTGCCATTTTCGAGAACCTATCCACGACAACAAATATGCTATCCCTCCCCTTCTTTGTTCGAGGTAAACCTAAAACAAAGTCCATAGATATATCCTCCCAAGGAACACTAGGTACAGGCAAAGGCATATATAAACCATGAGGATTGAGTCGTGACTTAGCTCTTTGACATGTAGTGCAGCGAGCAACAAAACGCTCAACATCCCGTCTCATCTTTGGCCAAAAGAAATGTGTAGCAAGTATATCCTCCGTCTTCTTGACGCCAAAGTGTCCCATTAATCCTCCTCCATGCGCCTCCTGCAACAACAAAAGACGAACGGAGCTAGCTGGAATGCATAGCTTGTTAGCACGAAACACAAATCCATCGTTAAGAACGAACTTGTTCCAAGTTCTCCCTTCCTTACAATTCTGCAATACATCTTTAAATTCAGCATCATTAACATATTGATCCTTGATGGTCTCCAAACCAAATATTTTAAAGTCAAGTTGTGAAAGCATAGTATAACGACGAGACAAGGCATCAGCAATAACATTTTCTTTACCCTTCTTGTGTTTAATCACATAAGGGAAAGTCTCAATGAATTCAACCCATTTATCATGTCGACGGTTCAGTTTTGCTTGACTTTTAATGTGTTTCAAAGATTCATGATCAGAATGTATAACAAATTCCTTGGGCCATAAATAATGTTGCCATGTTTCTAAGGTCCGAACAAGAGCATATAATTCTTTATCATAAGTAGAATAGTTCAGACTAGGCCCACTCAATTTTTCAGAAAAGTATGCAACAGGTTTCCCATCTTGTAATAACACACCTCCTAATCCAATTCCACTAGCATCACATTCAAGCTCAAAAGTCTTATTGAAATTAGGAAGTTGGAGTAAAGGAGCATGTGTCAACTTACCTTTCAATACCGTGAAGGCTTCTTCCTGTGCGGTACCCCAAACAAAAGGTACATCCTTCTTTGTAAGCTCGTTGAGAGGTGCAGCAATGGTGCTGAAATCTCTCACAAAACGCCTATAGAAACCAGCGAGGCCAAGGAAACTCCTCACTTGTGTGACCGTTTTGGGCTGCGGCCAACTCTCAATAGCTTCAATCTTGGCTTTATCAACTTCAATTCCCTGTGGAGTAACAACATAGCCAAGAAAAGATACTCGGTCGGTGCAAAAGGTGCACTTTCCAAGGTTACCAAACAAACGTGCATCACGTAGAGCAATAAAAACAGCACGTAAATGTTCCAAATGTTCCTCCAAAGATTTGCTATAAATCAATATGTCATCAAAGTAAACTACCACAAATCGTCCAATGAAAGCACGTAAAACTTCGTTCATTAACCTCATGAAAGTACTAGGTGCATTAGTTAACCCAAAAGGCATGACTAACCACTCATATAATCCAAACTTAGTTTTAAATGCTGTTTTCCATTCATCTCCCAATTTCATACGAATTTGATGGTAACCACTACGCAAATCAACTTTGGAGAATATTGTAGAGCCACTCAATTCATCAAGCATATCATCTAGCCTAGGAATAGGATGACGATAACGAATAGTAATATTATTAATGCCTCTACAATCAACGCACATACGCGACGTACCATCCTTTTTCGGCACTAAAATGATAGGAACAGCACAAGGACTAAGGGATTCGCGTATATAACCTTTGTCGAGCAGTTCTTGTACTTGACGCATAATCTCCTTCATCTCCTCTGGATTGGTACGGTATGGTGCCCGGTTGGGTAATGATGCACCGGGAATTAAGTCAATTTGATGCTCAATCCCGCGAATAGGTGGTAATCCCGGTGGCACGTCTTGTGGAAAGACGTCGGCGAACTCCTGCAAAATGTTAGTGACAGCAGGAGGCAAAGAGGAAGGCATGTCCTCGAATGAAAATAATGCCTCTTTGCACACAAAAGCATAGCAAACAGATTTGCTAAAATCTAGATCATCAATATCAGATTTGGTGGCAAGTAAACATGCACTTTTCAATTTAATTTCAGAAGCAACACTAGATTGTTTATTATTATTAGGCTGCATTTGTTGCTCAAATTCTTTTGCCACAATCTGATTTTCACTCTTAGTTTTCTCCTGTTTTGCTTTATTAGCTCTATTAATATCATCTTTCAAAATGGAATCAGGAGTCATAGGAAGCAAAGTAATATTTTTATCCTTATGAACAAGAGTATACTGATTGTTTCTACCATGGTGAATAGAATTTTTATCAAATTGCCATGGTCTACCAAGTAATAAGGAACATGCTTGCATCGGTACCACATCACAATCAACATAATCAGCATATGTAGAGATACTAAAATGCACACGAACAGTACGTGTTACCTTAACCTTGCCGCTGTTGTTGAACCATTGGATGTAGTAAGGATGTGGATGTGGTCTTGTGGTGAGAGATAGCTTCTCCACCATCTCGATGCTAGCCAAGTTGTTGCAACTCCCTCCATCTATGATCACGCGAACAGAACGTTCCTTCACAACTCCCTTTGTATGGAACAAATTATGCCTCTGATTTTGCTCAGCTTGTGTAACCTGCACACTCAAAACACGTTGAGCAACTAAACATTCATACCTGTCAGCATCTTCAGGAGCCATGTATTGCGTCTCATGATCAGAATCGTCTCCACCGTGTTCGTCACGTGTAATAAGAGCCAAAGTCTCCTCATCATAGTCACTAGCGGACTCATACCCACCATCCTCAGTAACAATCATCACACGCTTAGATGGGCATTCTCTCGCATAATGACCTCCACCCTTGCAACGTCGACAAATAATATCATGTGTTTGCCCTGTTGATGCCATGGATGAAGAAGAGCTCTTTGCAGGCCC